>NW_027228614.1:0-37234 GCF_037783145.1 Equus przewalskii | reverse complement strand
TTTGGAAACAAGCCTGCACGTTGTGCCTTTCAGCTGCAGGGCAATGTAGCACACCCAGAGCAGAAGATCCTACTTCAGCCAGATCAGGCCTGCCAAGAAACTGCGTTTCACAGGCCTTTGTAAGAGATGTTCCCGGTAGGCTGTAAGAGCACTGTGCAGAGCGAGTTGTTTCTTATCTTCCCAAAGAGCTGGAAGCAAGATGCTTTGGGTCCCAACTCGCCCTTTGGAAAGAAGCCTGCACGTTGTGCCTTTCAGCTCTATGGCAATGTAGCACACCCAGAGCAGAAGTCCTACTTCACGCCAGATCAGGCCTGCAAAGAAACTGCGTTTCACAGGCCTTTGTAAGAGATGTTCCCGATAGGCTGTATGAGCACCGTGCAGAGCGAGTTGTTTCTTAGCTTCCCAAAGAGCTGGAAGCAAGATGCTGTGGGGCCCAACTCGCCCTTTGGAAAGAAGCCTGCACGTTGTGCCTTTCAGCTCTAGGGCAATGTAGCACACCCAGAGCAGAAGTCCTACTTCAGCCAGATCAGGCCTGCAAAGAAACTGCGTTTCACAGGCCTTTGGAAGAGATGTTCCCGGTAGGCTGTAAGAGCACTGTGCAGAGCGAGTTGTTTCTTAGCTTCCCAAAGAGCTGGAAGCAAGATGCTGTGGGGCCCAACTCGCCCTTTGGAAAGAAGCAGGCACGTTGTGCCTTTCAGCTCTAGGGCAATGTAGCACACCCAGAGCAGAAGTCCTACTTCAGCCAGATCAGGCCTGCAAAGAAACTGCGTTTCACAGGCCTTTGGAAGAGATGTTCCCGGTAGGCTGTAAGAGCACTGTGCAGAGGGAGTTGTTTCTTAGCTTCCCAAAGAGCTGGAAGCAAGATGCTGTGGGGCCCAACTCGCCCTTTGGAAAGAAGCCTGCACGTTGTGCCTTTCAGCTCTAGGGCAATGTAGCACACCCAGAGCAGAAGTCCTACTTCAGCCAGATCTGGCCTGCAAAGAAACTGCGTTTCACAGGCCTTTGGAAGAGATGTTCCCGGTAGGCTGTAAGAGCACTGTGCAGAGGGAGTTGTTTCTTAGCTTCCCAAAGAGCTGGAAGCAATCTGCTGTGGGGCCCAACTCGCCCTTTGGAAAGAAGCCGGCACGTTGTGCCTTTCAGCTCTAGGGCAATGTGGCACACGCAGAGCAGAAGTCCTACATCAGCCAGATCAGGCCTGCAAAGAAACTGCGTTTCACAGGACTTTGGAAGAGATGTTCCCGGTAGGCTGTAAGAGCACTGTGCAGAGCGAGTTGTTTCTTAGCTTCCCAAAGAGCTGGAAGCAAGATGCTTTAGGGCCCAACTCGCCCTTTGGAAAGAAGCCGGCACGTTGTGCCTTTCAGCTCTAGGGCAAAGTAGAACTCCGAGAGCAGAAGTCCTACTTCAGCCAGATCAGGCCTGCAAAGAAACTGCGTTTCACAGGCCTTTGGAAGAGATGTTCCCGGTAGGCTGTAAGAGCACTGTGCAGAGGGAGTTGTTTCTTAGCTTCCCAAAGA
Source organism: Equus przewalskii (assembly GCF_037783145.1). Classification (NCBI taxonomy): domain Eukaryota; kingdom Metazoa; phylum Chordata; class Mammalia; order Perissodactyla; family Equidae; genus Equus; species Equus przewalskii. The sequence continues at coordinate 35,720 of NW_027228614.1, read as the reverse complement.
GCTGGAAGCAAGATGCTGTGGGGCCCAACTCGCCCTTTGGAAAGAAGCCAGCACGTTGTGCCTTTCAGCTCTAGGGCAATGTGGCACACCCAGAGCAGAAGTCCTACTTCAGCCAGATCAGGCCTGCAAAGAAAATGCGTTTCACAGGCCTTTGGAAGAGATGTTCCCGGTAGGCTGTAAGAGCACTGTGCAGAGCGAGTTGTTTCTTAGCTTCCCAAAGAGCTGGAAGCAATCTGCTGTGGGGACCAACTCGCCCTTTGGAAAGAAGCCGGCACGTTGTGCCTTTCAGCTCTAGGGCAATGAGGCACACCCAGAGCAGAAGTCCTACTTCAGCCAGATCAGGCCTGCAAAGAAACTGCGTTTCACAGGCCTTTGGAAGAGATGTTCCCGGTAGGCTGTAAGAGCACTGTGCAGAGCGAGTTGTTTCTTAGCTTCCCAAAGAGCTGGAAGCAAGATGCTGTGGGGCCCAACTCACCCTTTGGAAAGAAGCCTGCACGTTGTGCCTTTCAGCTCTAGGGCAATGTAGGCCACCCAGAGCAGAAGTCCTACTTCAGCCAGATCAGGCCTGCAAAGAAACTGCGTTTCACAGGCCTTTGGAAGAGATGTTCCCGGTAGGCTGTAAGAGCACTGTGCAGAGCGAGTTGATACTTCGCTTCCCAAAGGGCTGGAAGCAAGATGCTGTGGGGCCCAACTCGCCCTTTGGAAAGAAGTCGGCACGTTGTGCCTTTCAGCTCTAGGGCAATGTAGCACACCCAGAGCAGAAGTCCTACTTCAGCCAGATCAGGCCTGCAAAGAAACTGCGTTTCACAGGCCTTTGGAAGATATGTTCCCGGTAGGCTGTAAGAGCACTGTGCAGAGCGAGTTGTTTCTTAGCTTCCCAAAGAGCTGGAAGCAATATGCTGTGGGGCCCAACTCGCCCTTTGGAAAGAAGCCGGCACGTTGTGCCTTTCAGCTCTAGGGCAATGTAGCACACGCAGAGCAGAAGTCCTACTTCAGCCAGATCAGCCGTGCAAAGAAACTGCGTTTCACAGGCCTTTGGAAGAGATGTTCCCGGTAGGCTGTAAGAGCACTGTGCAGAGCGAGTTGTTTCTTAGCTTCCCAAAGAGCTGGAAGCAAGATGCTGTGGGTCCCAACTCGCCCTTTGGACAGAAGCCGGCACGTTGTGCCTTTCAGCTCTAGGGCAATGTAGCACACCCAGAGCAGAAGTCCTACTTCAGCCAGATCAGGCCTGCAAAGAAACTGCGTTTCACAGGCCTTTGGAAGAGATGCACCCGGTAGGCTGTAAGAGCACTGTGCAGAGCGAGTTGTTTCTTAGCTTCTCAAAGAGCTGGAAGCAAGATGCTGTGGGGCCCAACTCGCCCTTCGGAAAGAAGCCTGCACGTTGTGCCTTTCAGGTCTAGGGCAATGTAGCACACCCAGAGCAGAAGTCCTACCTCAGCCAGATCAGGCCTGCAAAGAAACTGCGTTTCACAGGCCTTTGGAAGAGATGTTCCCGGTAGGCTGTAAGAGCACTGTGCAGAGCGAGTTGTTTCTTAGCTTCTCAAAGGGTTGGAAGCAAGATGCTCTGGGTCCCAACTCGCCCTTTGGAAAGCAGCCTGCACGTTGTGCCTTTCAGCTCTAGGGCAATGTAGCACACCCAGAGCAGAAGTCCTACTTCAGCCAGATCAGGCCTGCAAAGAAAATGCATTTCACAGGCCTTTGGAAGAGATGTTCCCTGTAGGCTGTAAGAGCACTGTGAAGAGCGAGTTCTTTCTTAGCTTCCCAAAGAGCAAGAAGCAAGATGCTTTGGGGCCCAACTCGCCCTTTGGAAAGAAGCCTGCATGTTCTGCCTTTCAGCTCTAGGGCAATGTAGCACACCCAGAGCAGAAGTCCTACTTCAGCCTGATCAGGCCTGCAAAGAAACTGCGTTTCACAGGCCTTTGGAAGAGATGTTCCCACTAGGGTGTAAGAGCACTGTGCAGAGCGAGTTGTTTCTTAGCTTCCCAAAGAGCTGGAAGCAAGATGCTGTGAGGCCCAACTTGCCCTTTGGAAAGAAGCCTGCGCGTTGTGCCTTTCAGCTGTAGGGCAATGTAGCACACCCAGAGCAGAAGTCCTACTTCAGCCAGATCAGGCCGGCAAAGAAACTGCGTTTCACAGGCCTTTGGAAGAGATGCTCCCGGTAGGCTGTAAGAGCACTGTGCAGAGCGAGTTGTTTCTTAGCCTCCCAAAGAGCTGGAAGCAATATGCTGTGGGGCCCAACTCGCCCTTTGGAAAGAAGCCTGCACGTTGTGACTTTCAGCTCTAGGGCAATGTAGCACACCCAGAGCAGAAGTCCTACTTCAGCCAGATCAGGCCTGCCAAGAAACTGCGTTTAACAGGCCTTTGGAAGAGATGTTCTCGGTAGGCTGTCAGAGCACTGTGCAGAGCGAGTTGTTTCTTAGCTTCCCAAAGAGCTGGAAGCAAGATGCTGTGGGGCCCACCTCGCCCTTTGGAAAGAAGCCTGCACGTTGTCCCTTTCAGCTCTAGGGCAATGTAGCACACCCAGAGCAGAAGTCCTACTTCAGCCAGATCAGGCCTGCAAAGAAACTGCGTTTCACAGGCCTTTGGAAGAGATGTTCCCGGTAGGCTGTAAGAGCACTGTGCAGAGCGAGTTGTTTCTTAGCTTCCCAAAGAGCTGGAAGCAAGATGCTGTGGGGCGCAACTCACCCTTTGGAAAGAAGCCTGCACGTTGTGCCTTTTAGCTCTAGGGCAATGTAGCACACCCAGAGCAGAAGTCCTACTTCAGCCAGATCAGGCCTGCAAAGAAACTGCGTTTCACAGGCCTTTGGAAGAGATGTTCCCGGTAGGCTGTAAGAGCACTGTGCAGAGCGAGTTGTTTCTTAGCTTCCCAAAGAGCTGGAAGCAAGATGCTTTGGGGCCCAACTCGCCCTTTGGAAAGAAGCCGGCACGTTGTGCCTTTCAGCTCTAGGGCAATGTAGCACACCCAGAGCAGAAGTTCTACTTCAGCCAGATCAGGCCTGCAAAGAAACTGCGTTTCACAGGCCTTTGGAAGAGATGTTCCCGGTAGGCTGTAAGAGCACTGTGCAGAGCGAGTTGTTTCTTAGCTTCCCAAAGAGCTGGAAGCAAGATGCTGTGGGGCCCAACTCGCCCTTTAGAAAGAAGCCTGCACGTTGTGCCTTTCAGCTCTAGGGCAATGTAGCACACCCAGAGCAGAAGTCCTACTTCAGCCAGATCAGGCCTGCAAAGAAACTGCGTTTCACAGGCCTTTGGAAGAGATGTTCCCGGTAGGCTGTAAGAGCACTGTGCAGAGCGAGTTGTTTCTTAGCTTCCCAAAGAGCTGGAAGCAAGATGCTGTGGGGCCCAACTCGCCCTTTGGAAAGAAGCCTGCACGTTGTGCCTTTCAGCTCTAGGGCAATGTAGCACACCCAGAGCAGAAGTCCTACTTCAGCCAGATCAGGCCTGCATAGAAACTGCGTTTCACAGGCCTTTGGAAGAGATGTTCCCGTTAGGCTGTAAGAGCACTGTGCAGAGCGAGTTGTTTCTAAGCTTCCCAAAGAGCTGGAAGCAAGATGCTTTGGGGCCAAACTCGGCCTTTCGAAAGACGACTGCACGTTGTGCCTTTCAGCTCTCGGGCAATGTAGCACAGGCAGAGCAGAAGTTCTACTTCAGCCAGATCAGGCCTGCAAAGAAACTGCATTTCACAGGCCTTTGTAAGAGATGTTCCCGGTAGGCTGTAAGAGCACTATGCAGAGCGAGTTGTTTCTTATCTTCCCAAAGAGCTGGAAGCAAGATGCTTTGGGGCCCAACTCGCCCTTTGGAAAGAAGACTGAACGTTGTGCCTTTCAGCTCTAGGGCAATGTAGCACACCCAGAGCAGAAGTTCTACTTCAGCCAGATCAGGCCTGCAAAGAAACTGCGTTTCACAGGCCTTTGTAAGACATGATAGCGGTAGGCTGTAAGAGCACTGTGCAGAGCGAGTTGTTTCTTAGCTTCCGAAAGAGCTGGAAGCAAGATGCTTTGGGGCCCAACTCGCCCTTTGGAAGCAAGACTGCACGTTGTGCCTTTCAGCTCTCAGGCAACGTAGCACACGCTGAGCAGACGTTCTACTTCAGCCAGATCAGGCCTGCAAAGAAACTGCGTTTCACAGGCCTTTGTAAGAGATGTTCCTGGTAGGCTGTAAGAGCACTGTGCAGAGCGAGTTCTTTCTTAGCTTCCCAAAGAGCTGGAAGCAGGATGCTTTGGGGCCCAACTCGCCCTTTGGAAAGAAGACTGCACGTTGTGCCTTTCAGGTCTCGGGCAATGTAGCACACGCAGAGCAGAAGTTCTACTTCAGGCAGATCAGGCCTGCAAAGAAACGGCATTTCACAGGCCTTTGTAAGAGATGTTCCCGGTAGGCTGTAAGAGCACTGTGCAGAGCGAGTTGTTTCTTAGATTCCCAAAGAGCTGGAAGCAAGATGCTTTGGGGCCCAACTCGCCCTTTGGAAAGAAGACTGCACGTTGTGCCTTTCAGCTCTCGGGCAATGTAGCACACCCATAGCAGAAGTTCTACTTGAGCCAGATCAGGACTGCAAAGAAACTGCGTGTCAAAAGCCTTTCTATGGTATGTTCCCGGTAGGCTGTATGAGCACTGAGCAGTGCGAGTTGCTTCTTAGCTTCCCAAAGAGCTGGAAGCAAAATGCTTTGGGGCCCAACTCGCACTTTGGAAAGAAGACTGCACGGTGTGCCTTTCAGCACTCGGGCAATGTAGCACACGCAGAGCAGAAGTTCTACTTCAGCCAGATCAGGCCTGCAAAGAAACTGTGTTTCACAGGCCTTTGGAAGACATGTTCCCGGTAGGCTGTAAGAGCACTGTGCAGAGCGAGTTGATACTTCGCTTCCCAAAGGGCTGGAAGCAAGATGCTGTGGGGCCCAACTCGCCCTTTGGAAAGAAGCCTGCACGTTGTGCCTTTCAGCTCTAGGGCAATGTAGCACACCCAGAGCAGAAGTCCTACTTCAGCCAGATCAGGCCTGCAAAGAAACTGCGTTTCACAGGCCTTTGGAAGAGATGTTCCCGGTAGGCTGTAAGAGCACTGTGCAGAGCGAGTTGTTTCTTAGCTTCCCAAAGAGCTGGAAGCAATATGCTGTGGGGCCCAACTCGCCCTTTGGAAAGAAGCCTGCACGTTGTGCCTTTCAGCTCTAGGGCAAAGTAGCACACCCAGAGCAGAAGTCCTACTTCAGCCAGATCAGGCGTGCAAAGAAACTGCGTTTCACAGGCCTTTGGAAGAGATGTTCCCGGTAGGCTGTAAGAGCACTGTGCAGAGCCAGTTGTTTCTTAGCTTCCCAAAGAGCTGGAAGCAAGATGCTGTGGGTCCCAACTCGCCCTTTGGACAGAAGCCGGCACGTTGTGCCTTTCAGCTCTAGGGCAGTGTAGCACACCCAGAGCAGAAGTCCTACTTCTGCCAGATCAGGCCTGCAAAGAAACTGCGTTTTACAGGCCTTTGGAAGAGATGTTCCCGGTAGGCTGTAAGAGCACTGTGCAGAGCGAGTTGTTTCTTAGCTTCCCAAAGAGCTGGAAGCAAGATGCTGTGGGGCCCAACTCGCCCTTTGGAAAGAAGCCTGCACGTTGTGCCTTTCAGCTCTAGGGCAATGTGGCACACCCAGAGCAGAAGTCCTACTTCAGCCAGATCAGGCCTGCAAAGATACTGCGTTTCACAGGCCTTTGGAAGAGATGTTCTCGGTAGGCTGTAAGAGCACTGTGCAGAGCGAGTTGTTTCTTAGCTTCCCAAAGAGCTGGAAGCAATCTGCTGTGGGGCCCAACTCGCCCTTTGGAAAGAAGCCGGCACGTTGTGCCTTTCAGCTCTAGGGCAATGTGGCACACCCAGAGCAGAAGTCCTACTTCAGCCAGATCAGGCCTGCAAAGAAACTGCATTTCACAGGCCTTTGGAAGAGATGTTGCCGGTAGGCTGTAAGAGCACTGTGCAGAGCGAGTTGTTTCTTAGCTTCCCAAAGAGCTGGAAGCAAGATGCTGTGGGGCCCAACTCGCCCTTTGGAAAGAAGCCTGCACGTTGTGCCTTTCAGCTCTAGGGCAATGTAGCACACCCAGAGCAGAAGTCCTACTTCAGCCAGATCAGGCCTGCAAAGTAACTGCTTTTCACAGTCTTTTGGAAGAGATGTTCCTGGTAGGCTGTAAGAGCACTGTGCAGCGAGTGGTTTCTTAGCTTCCCAAAGAGCTGGAAGCAAGATGCTGTGGGGCCCAACTCGCCCTTTGGAAAGAAGCCTGCACTTTGTGCCTTTCAGCTCTAGGGCAATGTAGCACACCCAGAGCAGAAGTCCTACATCTGCCAGATCAGGCCTGCAAAGAAACTGCGTTTCACAGGCCTTTGGAAGAGATGTTCCCGGTAGGCTGTAAGAGCACTGTGCAGAGGGAGTTGTTTCTTAGCTTCCCAAAGAGCTGGAAGCAAGATGCTGTGGGGCCCAACTCGGCCTTTGGAAAGAAGCCTGCACGTTGTGCCTTTCAGCTCTAGGGCAATGTAGCACACCCAGAGCAGAAGTCCTACTTCAGCCAGATCAGGGCTGCAAAGAAACTGCGTTTCACAGGCCTTTGGAAGAGATGTTCCCGGTAGGCTGTAAGGGCACTGTGCAGAGCAAGTTGTTTCTTAGCTTCCCAAAGAGCTGGAAGCAAGATGCTGTGGGGCCCAACTCGCCCTTTGGAAAGAATCCTGCACGTTGTGCCTTTCAGCTCTAGGGCAATGTAGCACACCCAGAGCAGAAGTCCTACTTCAGCCAGATCGGGCCTGCAAAGAAACTGCGTTTCACAGGCCTTTGGAAGAGATGTTCCCGGTAGGCTGTAAGAGCACTGTGCAGAGCCAGTTGTTTCTTAGCTTCCCAAAGAGCTGGAAGCAAGATGCTGTGGGTCCCAACTCGCCCTTTGGACAGAAGCCGGCACGTTGTGCCTTTCAGCTCTAGGGCAGTGTAGCACACCCAGAGCAGAAGTCCTACTTCTGCCAGATCAGGACTGCAAAGAAACTGCGTTTTACAGGCCTTTGGAAGAGATGTTCCCGGTAGGCTGTAAGAGCACTGTGCAGAGCGAGTTGTTTCTTAGTTTCCCAAAGAGCTGGAAGCAAGATGCTGTGGGGCCCAACTCGCCCTTTGGAAAGAAGCCTGCACGTTGTGCCTTTCAGCTCTAGGGCAATAGGCACACCCAGAGCAGAAGTCCTACTTCAGCCAGATCAGGCCTGCAAAGAACCTGCGTTTCACAGGCCTTTGGAAGAGATGTTCCCGGTAGGCTGTAAGAGCACTGTGCAGAGTGAGTTGTTTCTTAGCTTCCCAAAGAGCTGGAAGCAAGATGCTGTGGGGCCCAACTCGCCCTTTGGAAAGAAGCCTGCACGTTGTGCCTTTCAGCTCTAGGGCAATGTAGGCCACCCAGAGCAGAAGTCCTACTTCAGCCAGATCAGGCCTGCAAAGAAACTGCGTTTCACAGGCCTTTGGAAGAGATGTTCCCGGTAGGCTGTAAGAGCACTGTGCAGAGCGAGTTGATACTTAGCTTCCCAAAAAGCTGGAAGCAAGATGCTGTGGGGCCCAACTCGCCCTTTGGAAAGAAGCCTGCACGTTGTGCCTTTCAGCTCTAGGGCAATGTAGCACACCCAGAGCAGAAGTCCTACTTCAGCCAGATCAGGCCTGCAAAGAAACTGCGTTTCACAGGCCTTTGGAAGAGATGTTCCCGGGAGGCTGTAAGAGCAATGTGCAGAGCGAGTTGTTTCTTAGCTTCCCAAACAGCTGGAAGCAAGATGCTGTGGGGCCCAACTCGCCCTTTGGAAAGAAGCCTGCACGTTGTGCCTTTCAGCTCTAGGGCAATGTAGCACACCCAGAGCAGAAGTCCTACTTCAGCCAGATCAGGCCTGCAAAGAAACTGCGTTTCACAGGCCTTTGGAAGAGATGTTCCCGGTAGGCTGTAAGAGCACTGTGCAGAGCCAGTTGTTTCTTAGCTTCCCAAAGAGCTGGAAGCAAGATGCTGTGGGTCCCAACTCGCCCTTTGGACAGAACCCGGCACGTTGTGCCTTTCAGCTCTAGGGCAGTGTAGCACACCCAGAGCAGAAGTCCTACTTCTGCCAGATCAGGCCTGCAAAGAAACTGCGTTTTACAGGCCTTTGGAAGAGATGTTCCCGGTAGGCTGTAAGAGCACTGTGCAGAGCGAGTTGTTTCTTAGCTTCCCAAAGAGCTGGAAGCAAGATGCTGTGGGGCCCAACTCGCCCTTTGGAAAGAAGCCTGCACGTTGTGCCTTTCAGCTCTAGGGCAATGTAGCACACCCAGAGCAGAAGTCCTACTTCAGCCAGATCAGGCCTGCAAAGAAACTGCGTTTCACAGGCCTTTGGAAGAGTTGTTCCCGGTAGGCTGTAGGAGCACTGTGCAGTGCGAGTTGTTTCTTAGCTTCCCAAAGAGCTGGAAGCAAGATGCTGTGGGGCCCAACTCGCCCTTTGGAAAGAAGCCTGCACGTTGTGCCTTTCAGCTCTAGGGCAATGTAGCACACCCAGAGCAGAAGTCCTACTTCAGCCAGATGAGGCCTGCAAAGAAACTGCGTTTAACAGGACTTTGGAAGAGATGTTCCCGGTAGTCTGTAAGAGCACTGTGCAGAGCGAGTTGTTTCTTAGCTTCCCAAAGAGCTGGAAGCAAGATGCTGTGGGGCCCAACTCGCCCTTTGGAAAGAAGCCTGCACGTTGTGCCTTTCAGCTCTAGGGCAATGTAGCACACCCAGAGCAGAAGTCCTACTTCAGCCAGATCAGGCCTGCAAAGAAACTGCGTTTCACAGGCCTTTGGAAGAGATGTTCCCGGTAGGCTGTAAGAGCACTGTGCAGAGCGAGTTGTTTCTTAGCTTCCCAAAGAGCTGGAAGCAAGATGCTGTGGGGCCCAACTCGCCCTTTGGAAAGAAGCCTGCACGTTGTGCCTTTCAGCTCTAGGGCAATGTAGCACACCCAGAGCAGAAGTCCTACTTCAGCCAGATCAGGCCTGCAAAGAAACTGCGTTTCACAGGCCTTTGGAAGAGATGCACCCGGTAGGCTGTAAGAGCACTGTGCAGAGCGAGTTGTTTCTTAGCTTCTCAAAGAGCTGGAAGCAAGATGCTGTGGGGCCCAACTCGCCCTTCGGAAAGAAGCCTGCACGTTGTGCCTTTCACGTCTAGGGCAATGTAGCACACCCAGAGCAGAAGTCCTACCTCAGCCAGATCAGGCCTGCAAAGAAACTGCGTTTCACAGGCCTTTGGAAGAGATGTTCCCGGTAGGCTGTTAGAGCACTGTGCAGAGCGAGTTGTTTCTTAGCTTCCCAAAGAGCTGGAAGCAAGATGCTGTGGGGCCCAACTCGCCCTTTGGAAAGAAGCCTGCACGTTGTGCCTTTCAGCTCTAGGGCAATGTAGCACACCGAGAGCAGAAGTCCTACTTCTGCCAGATCAGGCCTGCCAAGAAACTGCGTTTCACAGGCCTTTGGAAGAGATGTTCCCGGTAGGCTGTAAGAGCACTGTGCAGAGCGAGTTGTTTCTTAGCTTCTCAAAGAGTTGGAAGCAAGATGCTGTGGGTCCCAACTCGCCCTTTGGAAAGCAGCCTGCACGTTGTGCCTTTCAGCTCTAGGGCAATGTAGCACACCCAGAGCAGAAGTCCTACTTCAGCCAGATCAGGCCTGCAAAGAAAATGCATTTCACAGGCCTTTGGAAGAGATGTTCCCTGTAGGCTGTAAGAGCACTGTGAAGAGCGAGTTCTTTCTTAGCTTCCCAAAGAGCAAGAAGCAAGATGCTGTGGGGCCCAACTCGCCCTTTAGAAAGAAGCCTGCACGTTCTGCCTTTCAGCTCTAGGGCAATGTAGCACACCCAGAGCAGAAGTCCTACTTCAGCCTGATCAGGCCTGCAAAGAAACTGCGTTTCACAGGCCTTTGGAAGAGATGTTCCCACTAGGGTGTAAGAGCACTGTGCAGAGCGAGTTGTTTCTTAGCTTCCCAAAGAGCTGGAAGCAAGATGCTGTGAGGCCCAACTTGCCCTTTGGAAAGAAGCCTGCGCGTTGTGCCTTTCAGCTGTAGGGCAATGTAGCACACCCAGAGCAGAAGTCCTACTTCAGCCAGATCAGGCCGGCAAAGAAACTGCGTTTCACAGGCCTTTGGAAGAGATGCTCCCGGTAGGCTGTAAGAGCACTGTGCAGAGCGAGTTGTTTCTTAGCTTCCCAAAGAGCTGGAAGCAAGATGCTGTGGGGCCCAACTCGCCCTTTGGAAAGAAGCCTGCACGTTGTGACTTTCAGCTCTAGGGCAATGTAGCACACCCAGAGCAGAAGTCCTACTTCAGCCAGATCAGGCCTGCAAAGAAACTGCGTTTCACAGACCTTTGGAAGAGATGTTCCCGGTAGGCTGTCAGAGCACTGTGCAGAGCGAGTTGTTTCTTAGCTTCCCAAAGAGCTGGAAGCAAGATGCTGTGGGGCCCAACTCGCCCTTTGGAAAGAAGCCTGCACGTTGTGCCTTTCAGCTCTAGGGCAAAGTAGCACACCCAGAGCAGAAGTCCTACTTCAGCCAGATCAGGCCTGCAAAGAAACTGCGTTTCACAGGCCTTTGGAAGAGATGTTCCCAGTAGGCTGTAAGAGCACTGTGCAGAGCGAGTTGTTTCTTAGCTTCCCAAAGAGCTGGAAGCAAGATGCTGTGGGGCCCAACTCGCCCTTTGGAAAGAAGCCTGCACGTTGTGCCTTTCAGCTCTAGGGCAAAGTAGCACACCCAGAGCAGAAGTCCTACTTCAGCCAGATCAGGCCTGCAAAGAAACTGCGTTTCACAGGCCTTTGGAAGAGATGTTCCCGGTAGGCTGTAAGAGCACTGTGCAGAGCGAGTTGTTTCTTAGCTTCCCAAAGAGCTGGAAGCAAGATGCTGTGGGGCCCAACTCGCCCTTTGGAAAGAAGCCTGCACGTTGTGCCTTTCAGCTCTAGGGCAAAGTAGCACACCCAGAGCAGAAGTCCTACTTCAGCCAGATCAGGCCTGCAAAGAAACTGCGTTTCACAGGCCTTTGGAAGAGATGTTCCCGGTAGGCTGTAAGAGCACTGTGCAGAGCGAGTTGTTTCTTAGCTTCCCAAAGAGCTGGAAGCAAGATGCTGTGGGGCCCAACTCGCCCTTTGGAAAGAAGCCTGCACGTTGTGCCTTTCAGCTCTAGGGCAAAGTAGCACACCCAGAGCAGAAGTCCTACTTCAGCCAGATCAGGCCTGCAAAGAAACTGCGTTTCACAGGCCTTTGGAAGAGATGTTCCCGGTAGGCTGTAAGAGCACTGTGCAGAGCGAGTTGTTTCTTAGCTTCCCAAAGAGCTGGAAGCAAGATGCTGTGGGGCCCAACTCGCCCTTTGGAAAGAAGCCTGCACGTTGTGCCTTTCAGCTCTAGGGCAAAGTAGCACACCCAGAGCAGAAGTCCTACTTCAGCCAGATCAGGCCTGCAAAGAAACTGCGTTTCACAGGCCTTTGGAAGAGATGTTCCCGGTAGGCTGTAAGAGCACTGTGCAGAGCGAGTTGTTTCTTAGCTTCCCAAAGAGCTGGAAGCAAGATGCTGTGGGGCCCAACTCGCCCTTCGGAAAGAAGCCTGCACGTTGTGCCTTTCAGCTCTAGGGCAAAGTAGCACACCCAGAGCAGAAGTCCTACCTCAGCCAGATCAGGCCTGCAAAGAAACTGCGTTTCACAGGCCTTTGGAAGAGATGTTCCCGGTAGGCTGTTAGAGCACTGTGCAGAGCGAGTTGTTTCTTAGCTTCCCAAAGAGCTGGAAGCAAGATGCTGTGGGGCCCAACTCGCCCTTTGGAAAGAAGCCTGCACGTTGTGCCTTTCAGCTCTAGGGCAATGTAGCACACCGAGAGCAGAAGTCCTACTTCAGCCAGATCAGGCCTGCCAAGAAACTGCGTTTCACAGGCCTTTGGAAGAGATGTTCCCGGTAGGCTGTAAGAGCACTGTGCAGAGCGAGTTGTTTCTTAGCTTCCCAAAGAGCTGGAAGCAAGATGCTGTGGGGCCCAACTCGCCCTTTGGAAAGAAGCCTGCACGTTGTGCCTTTCAGCTCTAGGGCAATGTAGCACACCCAGAGCAGAAGTCCTACTTCAGCCAGATCAGGCCTGCAAAGAAACTGCGTTTCACAGGCCTTTGGAAGAGATGTTCCCTGTAGGCTGTAAGAGCACTGTGCAGAGCGAGTTCTTTCTTAGCTTCCCAAAGAGCTGGAAGCAAGATGCTGTGGGGCCCAACTCGCCCTTTGGAAAGAAGCCTGCATGTTCTGCCTTTCAGCTCTAGGGCAAAGTAGCACACCCAGAGCAGAAGTCCTACTTCAGCCAGATCAGGCCTGCAAAGAAACTGCGTTTCACAGGCCTTTGGAAGAGATGTTCCCACTAGGCTGTAAGAGCACTGTGCAGAGCGAGTTGTTTCTTAGCTTCCCAAAGAGCTGGAAGCAAGATGCTGTGGGGCCCAACTCGCCCTTTGGAAAGAAGCCTGCACGTTGTGCCTTTCAGCTGTAGGGCAAAGTAGCACACCCAGAGCAGAAGTCCTACTTCAGCCAGATCAGGCCTGCAAAGAAACTGCGTTTCACAGGCCTTTGGAAGAGATGTTCCCGGTAGGCTGTAAGAGCACTGTGCAGAGCGAGTTGTTTCTTAGCTTCCCAAAGAGCTGGAAGCAAGATGCTGTGGGGCCCAACTCGCCCTTTGGAAAGAAGCCTGCACGTTGTGCCTTTCAGCTCTAGGGCAAAGTAGCACACCCAGAGCAGAAGTCCTACTTCAGCCAGATCAGGCCTGCAAAGAAACTGCGTTTCACAGGCCTTTGGAAGAGATGTTCCCGGTAGGCTGTCAGAGCACTGTGCAGAGCGAGTTGTTTCTTAGCTTCCCAAAGAGCTGGAAGCAAGATGCTGTGGGGCCCAACTCGCCCTTTGGAAAGAAGCCTGCACGTTGTGCCTTTCAGCTCTAGGGCAAAGTAGCACACCCAGAGCAGAAGTCCTACTTCAGCCAGATCAGGCCTGCAAAGAAACTGCGTTTCACAGGCCTTTGGAAGAGATGTTCCCAGTAGGCTGTAAGAGCACTGTGCAGAGCGAGTTGTTTCTTAGCTTCCCAAAGAGCTGGAAGCAAGATGCTGTGGGGCCCAACTCGCCCTTTGGAAAGAAGCCTGCACGTTGTGCCTTTCAGCTCTAGGGCAAAGTAGCACACCCAGAGCAGAAGTCCTACTTCAGCCAGATCAGGCCTGCAAAGAAACTGCGTTTCACAGGCCTTTGGAAGAGATGTTCCCGGTAGGCTGTAAGAGCACTGTGCAGAGCGAGTTGTTTCTTAGCTTCCCAAAGAGCTGGAAGCAAGATGCTGTGGGGCCCAACTCGCCCTTTGGAAAGAAGCCTGCACGTTGTGCCTTTCAGCTCTAGGGCAAAGTAGCACACCCAGAGCAGAAGTCCTACTTCAGCCAGATCAGGCCTGCAAAGAAACTGCGTTTCACAGGCCTTTGGAAGAGATGTTCCCGGTAGGCTGTAAGAGCACTGTGCAGAGCGAGTTGTTTCTTAGCTTCCCAAAGAGCTGGAAGCAAGATGCTGTGGGGCCCAACTCGCCCTTTGGAAAGAAGCCTGCACGTTGTGCCTTTCAGCTCTAGGGCAAAGTAGCACACCCAGAGCAGAAGTCCTACTTCAGCCAGATCAGGCCTGCAAAGAAACTGCGTTTCACAGGCCTTTGGAAGAGATGTTCCCGGTAGGCTGTAAGAGCACTGTGCAGAGCGAGTTGTTTCTTAGCTTCCCAAAGAGCTGGAAGCAAGATGCTGTGGGGCCCAACTCGCCCTTTGGAAAGAAGCCTGCACGTTGTGCCTTTCAGCTCTAGGGCAAAGTAGCACACCCAGAGCAGAAGTCCTACTTCAGCCAGATCAGGCCTGCAAAGAAACTGCGTTTCACAGGCCTTTGGAAGAGATGTTCCCGGTAGGCTGTAAGAGCACTGTGCAGAGCGAGTTGTTTCTTAGCTTCCCAAAGAGCTGGAAGCAAGATGCTGTGGGGCCCAACTCGCCCTTTGGAAAGAAGCCTGCACGTTGTGCCTTTCAGCTCTAGGGCAAAGTAGCACACCCAGAGCAGAAGTCCTACTTCAGCCAGATCAGGCCTGCAAAGAAACTGCGTTTCACAGGCCTTTGGAAGAGATGTTCCCGGTAGGCTGTAAGAGCACTGTGCAGAGCGAGTTGTTTCTTAGCTTCCCAAAGAGCTGGAAGCAAGATGCTGTGGGGCCCAACTCGCCCTTTGGAAAGAAGCCTGCACGTTGTGCCTTTCAGCTCTAGGGCAAAGTAGCACACCCAGAGCAGAAGTCCTACATCAGCCAGATCAGGCCTGCAAAGAAACTGCGTTTCACAGGCCTTTGGAAGAGATGTTCCCGGTAGGCTGTAAGAGCACTGTGCAGAGCGAGTTGTTTCTTAGCTTCCCAAAGAGCTGGAAGCAAGATGCTGTGGGGCCCAACTCGCCCTTTGGAAAGAAGCCTGCACGTTGTGCCTTTCAGCTCTAGGGCAAAGTAGCACACCCAGAGCAGAAGTCCTACCTCAGCCAGATCAGGCCTGCAAAGAAACTGCGTTTCACAGGCCTTTGGAAGAGATGTTCCCGGTAGGCTGTAAGAGCACTGTGCAGAGCGAGTTGTTTCTTAGCTTCCCAAAGAGCTGGAAGCAAGATGCTGTGGGGCCCAACTCGCCCTTTGGAAAGAAGCCTGCACGTTGTGCCTTTCAGCTCTAGGGCAATGTAGCACACCCAGAGCAGAAGTCCTACTTCAGCCAGATCAGGCCTGCCAAGAAACTGCGTTTCACAGGCCTTTGGAAGAGATGTTCCCGGTAGGCTGTAAGAGCACTGTGCAGAGTGAGTTGTTTCTTAGCTTCCCAAAGAGCTGGAAGCAAGATGCTGTGGGTCCCAACTCGCCCTTTGGAAAGCAGCCTGCACGTTGTGCCTTTCAGCTCTAGGGCAATGTAGCACACCCAGAGCAGAAGTCCTACTTCAGCCAGATCAGGCCTGCAAAGAAAATGCATTTCACAGGCCTTTGGAAGAGATGTTCCCGGTAGGCTGTAAGAGCACTGTGCAGAGCGAGTTCTTTCTTAGCTTCCCAAAGAGCTAGAAGCAAGATGCTGTGGGGCCCAACTCGCCCTTTGGAAAGAAGCCTGCATGTTCTGCCTTTCAGCTCTAGGGCAAAGTAGCACACCCAGAGCAGAAGTCCTACTTCAGCCAGATCATGCCTGCAAAGAAACTGCGTTTCACAGGCCTTTGGAAGAGATGTTCCCGGTAGTCTGTAAGAGCACTGTGCAGAGCGAGTTGTTTCTTAGCTTCCCAAAGAGCTGGAAGCAAGATGCTGTGGGGCCCAACTCGCCCTTTGGAAAGAAGCCTGCACGTTGTGCCTTTCAGCTCTAGGGCAATGTAGCACACCCAGAGCAGAAGTCCTACTTCAGCCAGATCAGGCCTGCAAAGAAACTGCGTTTCACAGGCCTTTGGAAGAGATGTTCCCGGTAGGCTGTAAGAGCACTGTGCAGAGCGAGTTGTTTCTTAGCTTCTCAAAGAGCTGGAAGCAAGATGCTGTGGGGCCCAACTCGCCCTTCGGAAAGAAGCCTGCACGTTGTGCCTTTCAGCTCTAGGGCAATGTAGCACACCCAGAGCAGAAGTCCTACCTCAGCCAGATCAGGCCTGCAAAGAAACTGCATTTCACAGGCCTTTGGAAGAGATCTTCCCGGTAGGCTGTAAGAGCACTGTGCAGAGCGAGTTGTTTCTTAGCTTCCCAAAGAGCTGGAAGCAAGATGCTGTGGGGCCCAACTCGCCCTTTGGAAAGAAGCCTGCACGTTGTGCCTTTCAGCTCTAGGGCAAAGTAGCACACCCAGAGCAGAAGTCCTACTTCAGCCAGATCAGGCCTGCCAAGAAACTGCGTTTCACAGGCCTTTGGAAGAGATGTTCCCGGTAGGCTGTAAGAGCACTGTGCAGAGCGAGTTGTTTCTTAGCTTCCCAAAGGGCTGGAAGGAAGATGCTCTGGGTCCCAACTCGCCCTTTGGAAAGCAGCCTGCACGTTGTGCCTTTCAGCTCTAGGGCAAAGTAGCACACCCAGAGCAGAAGTCCTACTTCAGCCAGATCAGGCCTGCAAAGAAAATGCATTTCACAGGCCTTTGGAAGAGATGTTCCCTGTAGGCTGTAAGAGCACTGTGCAGAGCGAGTTCTTTCTTAGCTTCCCAAAGAGCAGGAAGCAAGATGCTGTGGGGCCCAACTCGGCCTTTAGAAAGAAGCCTGCACGTTGTGCCTTTCAGCTCTAGGGCAAAGTAGCACACCCAGAGCAGAAGTCCTACTTCAGCCAGATCAGGCCTGCAAAGAAACTGCGTTTCACAGGCCTTTGGAAGAGATGTTGCCGGTAGGCTGTAAGAGCACTGTGCAGAGCGAGTTGTTTCTTAGCTTCCCAAAGAGCTGGAAGCAAGATGCTGTGGGTCCCAACTCGCCCTTTGGAAAGAAGCCTGCACGTTGTGCCTTTCAGCTCTAGGGCAATGTAGCACACCCAGAGCAGAAGTCCTACTTCAGCCAGATCAGGCCTGCAGAGAAACTGCGTTTCACAGGCCTTTGGAAGAGATGTTCCCGGTAGGCTGCAAGAGCACTGTGCAGTGCGAGTTGTTTCTTAGCTTCCCAAAGAGCTGGAAGCAAGATGCTGTGGGGTCCAACTCGCCCTTTGGAAAGAAGCCTGCACGTTGTGCCTTTCAGCTCTAGGGCAATGTAGCACACCCAGAGCAGAAGTCCTACTTCAGCCAGATCAGGCCTGCAAAGAAACTGCGTTTCACAGGCCTTTGAAAGAGATGTTCCCGGTAGGCTGTAAGAGCACTGTGCAGAGCGAGTTCATACTTAGCTTCCCAAAAAGCTGGAAGCAAGATGCTGTGGGCCCAACTCGCCCTTTGGAAAGAAGCCTGCACGTTGTGCCTTTCAGCTCTAGGGCAATGTAGCACACCCAGAGCAGAAGTCCTACTTCAGCCAGATCAGGCCTGCAAAGAAACTGCGTTTCACAGGCCTTTGGAAGAGATGTTCCCAGTAGGCTGTAAGAGCACTGTGTAGAGCGAGTTGTTTCTTAGCTTCCCAAAGAGCTGGAAGCAAGATGCTGTGGGGCCCAACTCGCCCTTTGGAAAGAAGCCTGCACGTTGTGCCTTTCAGCTCTAGGGCAATGTAGCACACCCAGAGCAGAAGTCCTACTTCAGCCAGATCAGGCCTGCAAAGAAACTGCGTTTCACAGGCCTTTGGAAGAGATGTTCCCGGTAGGCTGTAAGAGCACTGTGCAGAGCGAGTTGTTTCTTAGCTTCTCAAAGGGCTGGAAGCAAGATGCTCTGGGTCCCAACTCGCCCTTTGGAAAGCAGCCTGCACGTTGTGCCTTTCAGCTCTAGGGCAATGTAGCACACCCAGAGCAGAAGTCCTACTTCAGCCAGATCAGGCCTGCAAAGAAAATGCATTTCACAGGCCTTTGGAAGAGATGTTCCCTGTAGGCTGTAAGAGCACTGTGAAGAGCGAGTTCTTTCTTAGCTTCCCAAAGAGCAAGAAGCAAGATGCTTTGGGGCCAACTCGCCATTTGGAAAGAAGCCTGCACGTTCTGCCTTTCAGCTCTAGGGCAATGTAGCACACCCAGAGCAGAAGTCCTACTTCAGCCAGATCAGGCCTGCAAAGAAACTGCGTTTCACAGGCCTTTGGAAGAGATGTTCCCACTAGGGTGTAAGAGCACTGTGCAGAGCGAGTTGTTTCTTAGCTTCCGAAAGAGCTGGAAGCAAGATGCTTTGGGGCCCAACTCGCCCTTTGGAAACAAGACTGCACGTTGTGCCTTTCAGCTCTCAGGCAACGTAGCACACGCTGAGCAGAAGTTCTACTTCAGCCAGATCAGGCCTGCAAAGAAACTGCGTTTCACAGGCCTTTGTAAGAGATGTTCCTGGTAGGCTGTAAGAGCACTGTGCAGAGCGAGTTCTTTCTTAGCTTCCCAAAGAGCTGGAAGCAGGATGCTTTGGGGCCCAACTCGCCCTTTGGAAAGAAGACTGCACGTTGTGCCTTTCAGGTCTCGGGCAATGTAGCACACGCAGAGCAGAAGTTCTACTTCAGGCAGATCAGGCCTGCAAAGAAACGGCATTTCACAGGCCTTTGTAAGAGATGTTCCCGGTAGGCTGTAAGAGCACTGTGCAGAGCGAGTTGTTTCTTAGATTCCCAAAGAGGTGGAAGCAAGATGCTTTGGGGCCCAACTCGCCCTTTGGAAAGAAGACTGCACGTTGTGCCTTTCAGCTCTCGGGCAATGTAGCACACCCATAGCAGAAGTTCTACTTGAGCCAGATCAGGACTGCAAAGAAACTGCGTGTCAAAAGCCTTTCTATGGTATGTTCCCGGTAGGCTGTATGAGCACTGAGCAGTGCGAGTTGCTTCTTAGCTTCCCAAAGAGCTGGAAGCAAAATGCTTTGGGGCCCAACTCGCACTTTGGAAAGAAGACTGCACGGTGTGCCTTTCAGCACTCGGGCAATGTAGCACACGCAGAGCAGAAGTTCTACTTCAGCCAGATCAGGCCTGCAAAGAAACTGCGTTTCACAGGCCTTTGGAAGAGATGTTCCCGGTAGGCTGCAAGAGCATGGTGCAGAGCGAGTTGTTTCTTAGCTTCCCAAAGATCTGGAAGCAAGATGCTGTGGGGCCCAACTCGCCGTTTGGAAAGAAGCCTGCACGTTGTGCCTTTCAGCTCTAGGGCAATGTAGCACACATAGAGCAGAAGTCCTACTTCAGCCAGATCAGGCCTGCAAAGAAACTGCGTTTCACAGGACTTTGGAAGAGATGTTCCCGGTAGTCTGTAAGAGCACTGTGCAGAGCGAGTTGTTTCTTAGCTTCCCAAAGAGCTGGAAGCAAGATGCTGTGGGGCCCAACTCGCCCTGTGGAAAGAAGACTGCACGTTGTGCCTTTCAGCTCTAGGGCAATGTAGCACACCCAGAGCAGAAGTCCTACTTCAGCCAGATCAGGCCTGCAAAGAAACTGCGTTTCACAGGCCTTTGGAAGAGATGTTCCCGGTCGGCTGTAAGAGCACTGTGCAGAGCGAGTTGTTTCTTAGCTTCCCAAAGAGCTGGAAGCAAGATGCTGTGGGGCCCAACTCGCCCTTTGGAAAGAAGCCTGCACGTTGTGCCTTTCAGCTCTAGGGCAATGTAGCACACCCAGAGCAGAAGTCCTACTTCAGCCAGATCAGGCCTGCAAAGAAACTGCGTTTCACAGGCCTTTGGAAGAGATGTTCCCGGTAGGCTGTAAGAGCACTGTGCAGAGCGAGTTGTTTCTTAGCTTCCCAAAGGGCTGGAAGCAAGATGCTCTGGGTCCCAACTCGCCCTTTGGAAAGCAGCCTGCACGTTGTGCCTTTCAGCTCTAGGGCAATGTAGCACACCCAGAGCAGAAGTCCTACTTCAGCCAGATCAGGCCTGCAAAGAAAATGCATTTCACAGGCCTTTGGAAGAGATGTTCCCTGTAGGCTGTAAGAGCACTGTGAAGAGCGAGTTCTTTCTTAGCTTCCCAAAGAGCAAGAAGCAAGATGCTTTGGGGCCCAACTCGCCCTTTGGAAAGAAGCCTGCATGTTCTGCCTTTCAGCTCTAGGGCAATGTAGCACACCCAGAGCAGAGGTCCTACTTCAGCCTGATCAGGCCTGCAAAGAAACTGCGTTTCACAGGCCTTTGGAAGAGATGTTCCCACTAGGCTGTAAGAGCACTGTGCAGCGAGTGGTTTCTTAGCTTCCCAAAGAGCTGGAAGCAAGATGCTGTGGGGCCCAACTCGCCCTTTGGAAAGAAGCCTGCACGTTGTGCCTTTCAGCTCTAGGGCAATGTAGCACACCCAGAGCAGAAGTCCTACATCTGCCAGATCAGGCCTGCAAAGAAACAGCGTTTCACAGGCCTTTGGAAGAGATGTTCCCGGTAGGCTGTAAGAGCACTGTGCAGAGCGAGTTGTTTCTTAGCTTCCCAAAGAGCTGGAAGCAAGATGCTGTGGGGCCCAACTCGCCCTTTGGAAAGAAGCCTGCACGTTGTGCCTTTCAGCTCTAGGGCAATGTAGCACACCCAGAGCAGAAGTCCTACTTCAGCCAGATCAGGCCTGCAAAGAAACTGCGTTTCACAGGCCTTTGGAAGAGATGTTCCCGGTAGGCTGTAAGAGCACTGTGCAGAGCGAGTTGTTTCTTAGCTTCCCAAAGAGCTGCAAGCAAGATGCTGAGGGGCCCAACTCGCCCTTTGGAAAGAAGCCTGCACGTTGTGCCTTTCAGCTCTAGGGCAATGTAGCACACCCAGAGCAGAAGTCCTACTTCAGCCAGATCAGGCCTGCAAAGAAACTGGGTTTCACAGGCCTTTGGAAGAGATGCTCCCGGTAGGCTGTAAGAGCACTGTGCAGAGCGAGTTGTTTCTTAGCTTCTCAAAGAGCTGGAAGCAAGATGCTGTGGGGCCCAACTCGCCCTTCGGAAAGAAGCCTGCACGTTGTGCCTTTCAGCTCTCGGGCAATGTAGCACACCCAGAGCAGAAGTCCTACCTCAGCCAGATCAGGCCTGCAAAGAAACTGCGTTTCACAGGCCTTTGGAAGAGATGTTCCCGGTAGGCTGTAAGAGCACTGTGCAGAGCGAGTTGTTTCTTAGCTTCCCAAAGAGCTGGAAGCAAGATGCTGTGGGGCCCAACTCGCCCTTTGGAAAGAAGCCTGCACGTTGTGCCTTTCAGCTCTAGGGCAATGTAGCACACCCAGAGCAGAAGTCCTACTTCAGCCAGATCAGGCCTGCCAAGAAACTGCATTTCACAGGCCTTTGGAAGAGATGTTCCCGGTAGGCTGTAAGAGCACTTTGCAGAGTGAGTTGTTTCTTAGCTTCCCAAAGGGCTGGAAGCAATATGCTCTGGGTCCCAACTCGCCCTTTGGAAAGCAGCCTGCACGTTGTGCCTTTCAGCTCTAGGGCAATGTAGCACACCCAGAGCAGAAGTCCTACTTCAGCCAGATCAGGCCTGCAAAGAAAATGCATTTCACAGGCCTTTGGAAGAGATGTTCCCGGTAGGCTGTAAGAGCACTGTGAAGAGCGAGTTCTTTCTTAGCTTCCCAAAGGGCAAGAAGCAAGATGCTTTGGGGCCCAACTCGCCCTTTGGAAAGAAGCCTGCATGTTCTGCCTTTCAGCTCTAGGGCAATGTAGCACACCCAGAGCAGAAGTCCTACTTCAGCCTGATCAGGCCTGCAAAGAAACTGCGTTTCACAGGCCTTTGGAAGAGATGTTCCCGGTAGTCTGTAAGAGCACTGTGCAGAGCGAGTTGTTTCTTAGCTTCCCAAAGAGCTGGAAGCAAGATGCTGTGGGGCCCAACTCGCCCTTTGGAAAGAGGCCTGCACGTTGTGCCTTTCAGCTCTAGGGCAATGTAGCACACCCAGAGCAGAAGTCCTACTTCAGCCAGATCAGGCCTGCAAAGAAACTGCCTTTCACAGGCCTTTGGAAGAGATGCTCCCGGTAGGCTGTAAGAGCACTGTGCAGAACGAGTTGTTTCTTAGCTTCTCAAAGAGCTGGAAGCAAGATGCTGTGGGGCCCAACTCGCCCTTCGGAAAGAAGCCTGCACGTTGTGCCTTTCAGCTCTCGGGCAATGTAGCACACCCAGAGCAGAAGTCCTACCTCAGCCAGATCAGGCCTGCAAAGAAACTGCGTTTCACAGGCCTTTGGAAGAGATGTTCCCGGTAGGCTGTAAGAGCACTGTGCAGAGCGAGTTGTTTCTTAGCTTCCCAAAGAGCTGGAAGCAAGATGCTGTGGGGCCCAACTCGCCCTTTGGAAAGAAGCCTGCACGTTGTGCCTTTCAGCTCTAGGGCAATGTAGCACACCCAGAGCAGAAGTCCTACTTCAGCCAGATCAGGCCTGCCAAGAAACTGCGTTTCACAGGCCTTTGGAAGAGATGTTCCCGGTAGGCTGTAAGAGCACTGTGCAGAGCGAGTTGTTTCTTAGCTTCCCAAAGGGCTGGAAGCAAGATGCTCTGGGTCCCAACTCGCCCTTTGGAAAGCAGCCTGCACGTTGTGCCTTTCAGCTCTAGGGCAATGTAGCACACCCAGAGCAGAAGTCCTACTTCAGCCAGATCAGGCCTGCAAAGAAAATGCATTTCACAGGCCTTTGGAAGAGATGTTCCCTGTAGGCTGTAAGAGCACTGTGAAGAGCGAGTTCTTTCTTAGCTTCCCAAAGAGCAAGAAGCAAGATGCTTTGGGGCCCAACTCGCCATTTGGAAAGAAGCCTGCACGTTGTGCCTTTCAGCTGTAGGGCAATGTGGCACACCCAGAGCAGAAGTCCTACTTCAGCCAGATCAGGCCTGCAAAGAAACTGCGTTTCACAGGCCTTTGGAAGAGATGTTGCCGGTAGGCTGTAAGAGCACTGTGCAGAGCGAGTTGTTTCTTAGCTTCCCAAAGAGCTGGAAGCAGGATGCTGTGGGGCCCAACTCGCCCTTTGGAAAGAAGCCTGCACGTTGTGCCTTTCAGCTCTAGGGCAATGTAGCACACCCAGAGCAGAAGTCCTACTTCAGCCAGATCAGGCCTGCAGAGAAACTGCGTTTCACAGGCCTTTGGAAGAGTTGTTCCCGGTAGGCTGCAGGAGCACTGTGCAGTGCGAGTTGTTTCTTAGCTTCCCAAAGAGCTGGAAGCAAGATGCTGTGGGGTCCAACTCGCCCTTTGGAAAGAAGCCTGCACGTTGTGCCTTTCAGCTCTAGGGCAATGTAGCACACCCAGAGCAGAAGTCCTACTTCAGCCAGATCAGGCCTGCAAAGAAACTGCGTTTCACAGGCCTTTGAAAGAGATGTTCCCGGTAGGCTGTAAGAGCACTGTGCAGAGCGAGTTCATACTTAGCTTCCCAAAAAGCTGGAAGCAAGATGCTGTGGGCCCAACTCGCCCTTTGGAAAGAAGCCTGCACGTTGTGCCTTTCAGCTCTAGGGCAATGTAGCACACCCAGAGCAGAAGTCCTACTTCAGCCAGATGAGGCCTGCAAAGAAACTGCGTTTCAGAGGCCTTTGGAAGAGATGTTCCCAGTAGGCTGTAAGAGCACTGTGTAGAGCGAGTTGTTTCTTAGCTTCCCAAAGAGCTGGAAGCAAGATGCTGTGGGGCCCAACTCGCCCTTTGGAAAGAAGCCTGCACGTTGTGCCTTTCAGCTCTAGGGCAATGTAGCACACCCAGAGCAGAAGTCCTACTTCAGCCAGATCAGGCCTGCAAAGAAACTGGGTTTCACAGGCCTTTGGAAGAGATGTTCCCGGTAGGCTGTAAGAGCACTGTGCAGAGCGAGTTGAAACTTAGCTTCCCGAAAAGCTGGAAGCAAGATGCTGTGGGGCCCAACTCGCCGATTGGAAAGAAGCCTGCACGTTGTGCCTTTCAGCTCTAGGGCAATGTAGCACACCCAGAGCAGAAGTCCTACTTCAGCCAGATGAGGCCTGCAAAGAAACTGCGTTTAACAGGACTTTGGAAGAGATGTTCCCGGTAGTCTGTAAGAGCACTGTGCAGAGCGAGTTGTTTCTTAGCTTCCCAAAGAGCTGGAAGCAAGATGCTGTGGGGCCCAACTCGCCCTTTGGAAAGAAGCCTGCACGTTGTGCCTTTCAGCTCTAGGGCAACGTAGCACACCCAGAGCAGAAGTCCTACTTCAGCCAGATCAGGCCTGCAAAGAAACTGCGTTTCACAGGCCTTTGGAAGAGATGTTCCCGGTAGTCTGTAAGAGCACTGTGCAGAGCGAGTTGTTTCTTAGCTTCCCAAAGAGCTGGAAGCAAGATGCTGAGGGGCCCAACTCGCCCTTTGGAAAGAAGCCTGCACGTTGTGCCTTTCAGCTCTAGGGCAATGTAGCACACCGAGAGCAGAAGTCCTACTTCAGCCAGATCAGGCCTGCCAAGAAACTGCGTTTCACAGGCCTTTGGAAGAGATGTTCCCGGTAGGCTGTAAGAGCACTGTGCAGAGCGAGTTGTTTCTTAGCTTCTCAAAGGGCTGGAAGCAAGATGCTCTGGGTCCCAACTCGCCCTTTGGAAAGCAGCCTGCACGTTGTGCCTTTCAGCTCTAGGGCAATGTAGCACACCCAGAGCAGAAGTCCTACTTCAGCCAGATCAGGCCTGCAAAGAAAATGCATTTCACAGGCCTTTGGAAGAGATGTTCCCTGTAGGCTGTAAGAGCACTGTGAAGAGCGAGTTCTTTCTTAGCTTCCCAAAGAGCAAGAAGCAAGATGCTTTGGGGCCAACTCGCCATTTGGAAAGAAGCCTGCATGTTCTGCCTTTCAGCTCTAGGGCAATGTAGCACACCCAGAGCAGAAGTCCTACTTCAGCCAGATCAGGCCTGCAAAGAAACTGCGTTTCACAGGCCTTTGGAAGAGATGTTCCCACTAGGGTGTAAGAGCACTGAGCAGAGCGAGTTGTTTCTTAGCTTCCCAAAGAGCTGGAAGCAACATGCTGTGAGGCCCAACTTGCCCTTTGGAAAGAAGCCTGCGCGTTGTGCCTTTCAGCTGTAGGGCAATGTAGCACACCCAGAGCAGAAGTCCTACTTCAGCCAGATCAGGCCGGCAAAGAAACTGCGTTTCACAGGCCTTTGGAAGAGATGCTCCCGGTAGGCTGTAAGAGCACTGTGCAGAGCGAGTTGTTTCTTAGCCTCCCAAAGAGCTGGAAGCAATATGCTGTGGGGCCCAACTCGCCCTTTGGAAAGAAGCCTGCACGTTGTGACTTTCAGCTCTAGGGCAATGTAGCACACCCAGAGCAGAAGTCCTACTTCAGCCAGATCAGGCCTGCAAAGAAACTGCGTTTAACAGGCCTTTGGAAGAGATGATCCCGGTAGGCTGTCAGAGCACTGTGCAGAGCGAGTTGTTTCTTAGCTTCCCAAAGAGCTGGAAGCAACATGCTGTGGGGCCCAACTCGCCCTTTGGAAAGAAGACTGCACGTTGTGCCTTTCAGCTCTAGGGCAATGTAGCACACCCAGAGCAGAAGTCCTACTTCAGCCAGATCAGGCCTGCAAAGAAACTGCGTTTCACAGGCCTTTGGAAGAGATGTTCGCAGTAGGCTGTAAGAGCACTGTGCAGAGCGAGTTGTTTCGTAGCTTCCCAAAGAGCTGGAAGCAAGATGCTGTGGGGCCCAACTCGCCCTTAGGAAAGAAGCCTGCACGTTGTGCCTTTCAGCTCTAGGGCAATGTAGCACACCCAGAGCAGAAGTCCTACTTCAGCCAGATCAGGCCTGCAAAGAAACTGCGTTTCACAGGCCTTTGGAAGAGTTGTTCCCGGTAGGCTGTAGGAGCACTGTGCAGTGCGAGTCGTTTCTTAGCTTCCCAAAGAGCTGTAAGCAAGATGCTGTGGGGCCCAACTCGCCCTTTGGAAAGAAGCCTGCACGTTGTGCCTTTCAGCTCTAGGGCAATGTAGCACACCCAGAGCAGAAGTCCTACTTCAGCCAGATCAGGCCTGCAAAGAAACTGCGTTTCACAGGCCTTTGGAAGAGATGTTCCCGGTAGGCTGTAAGAGCACTGTGCAGAGCGAGTTGTTTCCTAGCTTCCCAAAGAGCTGGAAGCAAGATGCTGTGGGGCCCAACTCGCCCTTTGGAAAGAAGCCTGCACGTTGTGCCTTTCAACTCTAGGGCAATGTAGCACACCCAGAGCAGAAGTCCTACTTCAGCCAGATCAGGCCTGCCAAGAAACTGCGTTTCACAGGCCTTTGGAAGAGATGTTCCCGGTAGGCTGTAAGAGCACTGTGCAGAGCGAGTGGTTTCTTAGCTTCCCAAAGAGCTGGAAGCAAGATGCTGTGGGGCCCAACTCGCCCTTTGGAAAGAAGCCTGCACGTTGTGCCTTTCAGCTCTAGGGCAATGTAGCACACCCAGAGCAGAAGTTCTACTTCAGCCAGATCAGGCCTGCAAAGAAACTGCGTTTCACAGGCCTCTGTAAGAGATGATAGCGGTAGGCTGTAAGAGCACTGTGCAGAACGAGTTGTTTCTTAGCTTCCGAAAGAGCTGGAAGCAAGATGCTTTGGGGCCCAACTCGCCCTTTGGAAACAAGACTGCACGTTGTGCCTTTCAGCTCTCAGGCAACGTAGCACACGCAGAGCAGAAGTTCTACTTCAGGCAGATCAGGCCTGCAAAGAAACGGCATTTCACAGGCCTTTGTAAGAGATGTTCCCGGGAGGCTGTAAGAGCACTGTGCAGAGCGAGTTGTTTCTTAGATTCCCAAAGAGCTGGAAGCAAGATGCTTTGGGGCCCAACTCGCCCTTTGGAAAGAAGACTGCACGTTGTGCCTTTCAGCTCTCAGGCAATGTAGCACACCCATAGCAGAAGTTCTACTTGAGCCAGATCAGGACTGCAAAGAAACTGCGTGTCAAAAGCCTTTCTATGGTATGTTCCCGGTAGGCTGTATGAGCACTGAGCAGTGCGAGTTGCTTCTTAGCTTCCCAAAGAGCTGGAAGCAAAATGCTTTGGGGCCCAACTCGCACTTTGGAAAGAAGACTGCACGGTGTGCCTTTCAGCACTCGGGCAATGTAGCACACGCAGAGCAGAAGTTCTACTTCAGCCAGATCAGGCCTGCAAAGAAACTGCGTTTCACAGGCCTTTGGAAGAGATGTTCCCGGTAGGCTGCAAGAGCATGGTGCAGAGCGAGTTGTTTCTTAGCTTCCCAAAGATCTGGAAGCACGATGCTGTGGGGCCCAACTCGCCGTTTGGAAAGAAGCCTGCACGTTGTGCCTTTCAGCTCTAGGGCAATGTAGCACACATAGAGCAGGAGTCCTACTTCAGCCAGATCAGGCCTGCAAAGAAACTGCGTTTCACAGGACTTTGGAAGAGATGTTCCCGGTAGTCTGTAAGAGCACTGTGCAGAGCGAGTTGTTTCTTAGCTTCCCAAAGAGCTGAAAGCAAGATGCTGTGGGGCCCAACTCGCCCTTTGGAAAGAAGCCTGCACGTTGTGCCTTTCAGCTCTAGGGCAATGTAGCACACCCAGAGCAGAAGTCCTACTTCAGCCAGATCAGGCCTGCAAAGAAACTGCGTTTCACAGGCCTTTGGAAGAGATGTTCCCGGTAGTCTGTAAGAGCACTGTGCAGAGCGAGTTGTTTATTAGCCTCCCAAAGAGCTGGAAGCAAGATGCTGTGGGGCCCAACTCGCCCTTTGGAAAGAAGCCTGCACGTTGTGCCTTTCAGCTCTAGGGCAATGTAGCACACCCAGAGCAGAAGTCCTACTTCAGCCAGATCAGGCCTGCAAAGAAACTGCGTTTCACAGGCCTTTGGAAGAGATGCTCCCGGTAGGCTGTAAGAGCACTGTGCAGAGCGAGTTGTTTCTTAGCTTCTCAAAGAGCTGGAAGCAAGATGCTGTGGGGCCCAACTCGCCCTTTGGAAAGAAGCCTGCACGTTGTGCCTTTCAGCTCTCGGGCAATGTAGCACACCAAGAGCAGAAGTCCTACCTCAGCCAGATCAGGCCTGCAAAGAAACTGCGTTTCACAGGCCTTTGGAAGAGATGTTCCCGGTAGGCTGTAAGAGCACTGTGCAGAGCGAGTTGTTTCTTAGCTTCCCAAAGAGCTGGAAGCAAGATGCTGTGGGGCCCAACTCGCCCTTTGGAAAGAAGCCTGCACGTTGTGCCTTTCAGCTCTAGGGCAATGTAGCACACCCAGAGCAGAAGTCCTACTTCAGCCAGATCAGGCCTGCCAAGAAACTGCGTTTGACAGGCCTTTGGAAGAGATGTTCCCGATAGGCTGTAAGAGCACTGTGCAGAGCGAGTTGTTTCTTAGCTTCCCAAAGGGCTGGAAGCAAGATGCTCTGGGTCCCAACTCGCCCTTTGGAAAGCAGCCTGCACGTTCTGCCTTTCAGCTCTAGGGCAATGTAGCACACCCAGAGCAGAAGTCCTACTTCAGCCTGATCAGGCCTGCAAAGAAACTGCGTTTCACAGGCCTTTGGAAGAGATGTTCCCACTAGGGTGTAAGAGCACTGAGCAGAGCGAGTTGTTTCTTAGCTTCCCAAAGAGCTGGAAGCAAGATGCTGTGAGGCCCAACTTGCCCTTTGGAAAGAAGCCTGCGCGTTGTGCCTTTCATCTGTAGGGCAATGTAGCACACCCAGAGCAGAAGTCCTACTTCAGCCAGATCAGGCCGGCAAAGAAACTGCGTTTCACAGGCCTTTGGAAGAGATGCTCCCGGTAGGCTGTAAGAGCACTGTGCAGAGCGAGTTGTTTCTTAGCCTCCCAAAGAGGTGGAAGCAATATGCTGTGGGGCCCAACTCGCCCTTTGGAAAGAAGCCTGCACGTTGTGACTTTCAGCTCTAGGGCAATGTAGCACACCCAGAGCAGAAGTCCTACTTCAGCCAGATCAGGCCTGCAAAGAAACTGCGTTTAACAGGCCTTTGGAAGAGATGTTCCCGTTAGGCTGTCAGAGCACTGTGCAGAGCGAGTTGTTTCTTAGCTTCCCAAAGAGCTGGAAGCAAGATGCTTTGGGGCCCAACTCGCCCTTTGGAAAGAAGCCTGCACGTTGTGCCTTTCAGCTCTAGGGCAATGTAGCACACCCAGAGCAGAAGTCCTACTTCAGCCAGATCAGGCCTGCAAAGAAACTGCGTTTCACAGGCCTTTGGAAGAGATGTTCCCGGTAGTCTGTAAGAGCACTGTGCTGAGCGAGTTGTTTCTTAGCTTCTCAAAGAGCTGGAAGCAAGATGCTGTGGGGCCCAACTCGCCCTTTGGAAAGAAGACTGCACGTTGTGCCTTTCAGCTGTAGGGCAATGTAGCACACACAGAGCAGAAGTCCTACTTCAACCAGATCAGGCCTGCAAAGAAACTGCGTTTCCCAGGCCTTTGGAAAGGATGTTCCCGGTAGGCTGTAAGAGCACTGTGCAGAGCGAGTTGTTTCTTAGCTTCCCAAAGAGCTGGAAGCAAGATGCTGTGGGGCCCAACTCGCCATTTGGAAAGAAGCCTGCACATTGTGCCTTTCAGCTCTAGGGCAATGTAGCACACCCAGAGAAGAAGTCCTACTTCAGGCAGATCAGGCCTGGAAAGAAACTGCGTTTCACAGGCCTTTGGAAGAGATGTTCCCGGTAGGCTGTAAGAGCACTGTGCAGAGCGAGTTGTTTCTTAGCTTCCCAAAGAGCTGGAAGCAAGATGCTGTGGGGCCCAACTCACCCTTTGGAAAGAAGCCTGCACGTTGTGCCTTTCAGCTCTAGGGCAATGTAGCACACCCAGAGCAGAAGTCCTACTTCAGCCAGATCAGGCCTGCAAAGAAACTGCGTTTCACAGGCCTTTGGAAGAGATGTTCCCGGTACGCTGTAAGAGCACTGTGCAGAGCGAGTTGTTTCTTAGCTTCCCAAAGAGCTGGAAGCAAGATGCTGTGGGGCCCAACTCGCCCTTTGGAAAGAAGCCGGCACGTTGTGCCTTTCAGCTCTAGGGCAATGTAGCACACCCAGAGCAGAAGTCCTACTTCAGCCAGATCAGGCCTGCAAAGAAACTGCGTTTCACAGGCCTTTGGAAGAGATGTTCCCGGTAGGCTGCAAGAGCACTGAGCAGAGCGAGTTGTTTCTTAGCTTCCCAAAGAGCTGGAAGCAAGATGCTGTGGGGCCCAACTCGCCCTTTGGAAAGAAGCCTGCACGTTGTGCCTTTCAGCTCTAGGGCAATGTAGCACACCCAGAGCAGAAGTTCTACTTCAGCCAGATCAGGCCTGCAAAGAAACTGCGTTTCACAGGCCTTTGGAAGAGATGTTCCTGGTAGGCTGTAAGAGCACTGTGCAGAGCGAGTTGTTTCTTAGCTTCCCAAAGAGCTGGAAGCAAGATGCTGTGGGGCCCAACTCGCCCTTTGGAAAGAAGCCTGCACGTTGTGCCTTTCAGCTCTAGGGCAATGTAGCACACCCAGAGCAGAAGTCCTACTTCAGCCAGATCAGGCCTGCAAAGAAACTGCGTTTCACAGGCCTTTGGAAGAGATGTTCCCGGTTGGCTGTAATAGCACTGTGCAGAGCGAGTTGTTTCTAAGCTTCCCAAAGAGCTGGAAGCAAGATGCTTTGGGGCCAAACTCGCCCTTTCGAAAGACGAC
Source organism: Equus przewalskii (assembly GCF_037783145.1). Classification (NCBI taxonomy): domain Eukaryota; kingdom Metazoa; phylum Chordata; class Mammalia; order Perissodactyla; family Equidae; genus Equus; species Equus przewalskii. Next base: position 5,845 of record NW_027228614.1, on the reverse strand, counting down.
TGCTCGTTGTGCCTTTCAGCTCTCGGGCAATGTAGCACACGCAGAGCAGAAGTTCTACTTCAGCCAGATCAGGCCTGCAAAGAAAGTGCGTTTCACTGGCCTTTGTAAGAGATGTTCCCGGTAGGCTGTAAGAGCACTATGCAGAGCGAGTTGTTTCTTATCTTCCCAAAGAGCTGGAAGCAAGATGCTTTGGGGCCCAACTCGCCCTTTGGAAACAAGACTGCACGTTGTGCCTTTCAGCTCTCAGGCAACGTAGCACACGCTGAGCAGAATTTCTACTTCAGCCAGATCAGGCCTGCAAAGAAACTGCGTTTCACAGGCCTTTGTAAGAGATGTTCCCGGTAGGCTGTAAGAGCACTGTGCAGAGCGAGTTCTTTCTTAGCTTCCCAAAGAGCTGGAAGCAGGATGCTTTGGGGCCCAACTCGCCCTTTGGAAAGAAGACTTCACGTTGTGCCTTTCAGGTCTCGGGCAATGTAGCACACGCAGAGCAGAAGTTCTACTTCAGGCAGATCAGGCCTGCAAAGAAACTGCGTTTCACAGGCCTTTGTAAGAGATGTTCCCGGTAGGCTGCAAGAGCACTGTGCAGAGCGACTTGTTTCTTAGCTTCCCAAAGAGCTGGAAGCAAGATGCTGTGGGGCCCAACTCGCCCTTTGGAAAGAAGCCTGCACGTTGTGCCTTTCAGCTCTAGGGCAATGTAGCACACCCAGAGCAGAAGTCCTACTTCAGCCAGATCAGGCCTGCAAAGAAACTGCGTTTCACAGGCCTTTGGAAGAGATGTTAGCGGTAGGCTGTAAGTGCACTGTGCAGAGCGAGTTGTTTCTTAGGTTCCCAAAGAGCTGGAAGCAAGATGCGTTGGGGCCCAACTCGCCCTTTGGAAAGAAGACTGCACGTTGTGCCTTTAAGCTCTCGGGCAATTTAGCACACCCATAGCAGAAGTTCTACTTGAGCCAGATCAGGACTGCAAAGAAACTGCGTGTCAAAAGCCTTTCTATGGTATGTTCCCGGTAGGCTGTATGAGCACTGTGCAGTGCGAGTTGTTTCTTAGCTTCCCAAAGAGCTGTTAGCAAGATGCTTTGGGGCCCAACTCGCACTTTGGAAAGAAGACTGCACGTTGTGCCTTTCAGCTCTAGGGCAATGTAGCACACCCAGAGCAGAAGTCCTACTTCAGCCAGATCAGGCCTGCTTAGAAACTGCATTTCACAGGCCTTTGGAAGTGATGTTCCCGGTAGGCTGTAAGAGCACTATGCAGAGCGAGTTGTTTCTTAGCTTCCCAAAGAGCTGGAAGCAAGATGCTGTGGGGCCCAACTCGCCCTTTGGAAAGAAGCCTGCACGTTGTGCCTTTCAGCTCTAGGGCAATGCAGCACACCCAGAGCAGAAGTCCTACTTCAGCCAGATCTGGCCTGCAAAGAAACTGGGTTTCACAGGCCTTTAGAAGAGATGTTCCCGGTAGGCTGCAAGAGCACTGTGCAGAGCGAGTTGTTTCTTAGCTTCCCAAAGAGCTGGAAGCAAGATCCTGTAGGGCCCAACTCGCCCTTTGGAAAGAAGCCTGCACGTTCTGCCTTTCAGCTCTAGGGCAATGTAGCACACGCAGATCAGAAGTCCTACTTCAGCCAGATCAGGCCTGCAAAGAAACTGCGTTTCACAGGCCTTTGGAAGAGATGTTCCCGGTAGGCTGCAAGAGCACTGTGCAGAGCGAGTTGTTTCTTAGCTTCCCAAAGAGCTTGAAGCAAGATGTGTGGGGCCCAACTCGCCCTTTGGAAAGAAGCCTGCACGTTGTGCCTTTCAGCTCTAGGGCAATGTAGCACACCCAGAGCAGAAGTCCTACTTCAGCCAGATCTGGCCTGCAAAGAAACTGCGTTTCGCAGGCCTTTGGAAGAGATGTTCCCGTTAGGCTGTAAGAGCACTGTGCAGAGCGAGTTGTTTCTTAGCTTCCCAAAGAGCTGGAAGCAAGATGCTGTGGGGCCCAACTCGCCCTTTGGAAAGAAGCCTGCAGGTTGTGCCTTTCAGCTCTAGGGCAATGTAGCACACCCAGCGCAGAAGTCCTACTTCAGCCAGATCAGGCCTGCCAAGAAACTGCGTTTAACAGGACTTTGGAAGAGATGTTCCCGGTAGTCTGTAAGAGCACTGTGCAGAGCGAGTTGTTTCTTAGCTTCCCAAAGAGCTGGAAGCAAGATGCTGTGGGGCCCAACTCGCCCTTTGGAAAGAAGCCTGCACTTTGTGCCTTTCAGCTCTAGGGCAATGTAGCACACCCAGAGCAGAAGTCCTACTTCAGCCAGATCAGGCCTGCAAAGAAACTGCGTTTCACAGGCCTTTGGAAGAGATATTCCCGGTAGGCTGTAAGAGCACTGTGCAGAGCGAGTTGTTTCTTAGCTTCCCAAAGAACTGGAAGCAAGATGCTGTGGGGTCCAACTCGCCCTTTGGAAAGCAGCCTGCACGTTGTGCCTTTCAGCTCTAGGGCAATGTAGCACACCCAGAGCAGAAGTCCTACTTCACCCAGATCAGGCCTGCAAAGAAACTGCGTTTCACAGGCCTTTGGAAGAGTTGTTCCAGGTAGGCTGTGAGAGCACTGTGCAGAGCGAGTTGTTTCTTAGCTTCCCAAAGAGCTGGAAGCAAGATGCTGTGGGGCCCAACTCGCCCTTTGGAAAGAAGCCTGCACGTTGTGCCTTTCAGCTCTAGGGCAATGTAGCACACCCTGCGCAGAAGTTCTACTTCAGCCAGATCAGGCCTGCAAAGAAACTCCGTTTCACAGGCCTTTGTAAGAGATGATAGCGGTAGGCTGTAAGAGCACTGTGCAGAGCCTGTTGTTTCTTAGCTTCTGAAAGAGCTGGAAGCAAGATGCTTTGGGGCCCAACTCGCCCTTTGGAAACAAGACTGCACGTTGTGCCTTTCAGCTCTCAGGCAACGTAGCACACGCTGAGCAGAAGTTCTACTTCAGCCAGATCAGGCCTGCAAAGAAACTGCGTTTCACAGGCCTTTGGAAGAGATGTTCCCGGTAGGCTGCAAGAGCACTGTGCAGAGCGAGTTGTTTCTTACCTTCCCAAAGAGCTGGAAGCAAGATGCTGTAGGGCCCAACTTTCCCTTTGGAAAGAAGACTGCACGTTGTGCCTTTCAGCTCTAGGGCAATGTAGCACACCCAGAGCAGAAGTCCTACTTCAGCCAGATCAGGCCTTCAAGGAAAATGCGTTTCACAGGCCTTTGGAAGAGATTTTCCCACTAGGGTGTAAGAGCACTGAGCAGAGCGAGTTGTTTCTTAGCTTCCCAAAGAGCTGGAAGCAAGATGCTGTGAGGCCCAACTTGCCCTTTGGAAAGAAGCCTGCGCGTTGTGCCTTTCAGCTGTAGGGCAATGTAGCACACCCAGAGCAGAAGTCCTTCTTCAGCCAGATCAGGCCGGCAAAGAAACTGCGTCTCACAGGCCTTTGGAAGAGATGTTCCCGGTAGGCTGTCAGAGCACTGTGCAGAGCGAGTTGTTTCTTAGCTTCCCAAAGTGCTGGAAGCAAGATGCTGTGGGGCCCAACTCGCCCTTTGGAAAGAAGCCTGCGCGTTGTGCCTTTCAGCTGTAGGGCAATGTAGCACACCCAGAGCAGAAGTCCTACTTCAGCCAGATTAGGCCTGCAAAGATACTGCGTTTCACAGGCCTTTGGAAGAGATGTTCCCGGTAGTCTGTAAGAGCACTGTGCAGAGCGAGTTGTTTCTTAGCTTCCCAAAGAGCTGGAAGCAAGATGCTGTGGGGCCCAACTCGCCCTTTGGAAAGAAGCCTGCACGTTGTGCCTTTCAGCTGTAGGGCAATGTAGCACACCCAGAGCAGAAGTCCTACTTCAGCCAGATCAGGCCTGCAAAGAAACTGCGTTTCCCAGGCCTTTGGAAAGGATGTTCCCGGTAGGCTGTAAGAGCACTGTGCATAGCGAGTGGTTTCTTAGCTTCCCAAAGAGCTGGAAGCAAGATGCTGTGGGGCCCAACTCGCCCTTTGGAAAGAAGCCTGCACGTTGTGCCTTTCAGCTCTAGGGCAATGTAGCACACACAGAGAAGAAGTCCTACTTCAGCCAGATCAGGCCTGGAAAGAAACTGCGTTTCACAGGCCTTTGGAAGAGATGTTCCCGCTAGGCTGTAAGAGCACTGTGCAGAGCGAGTTGTTTCTTAGCTTCCCAAAGAGCTGGAAGCAAGATGCTGTGGGGCCCAACTGACCATTTGGAAAGAAGCCTGCACGTTGTGCCTTTCAGCTCTAGGGCAATGTAGCACACCCAGAGCAGAAGTCCTACTTCAGCCAGATCAGGCCGGCAAAGAAACTGCGTTTCACAGGCCTTTGGAAGAGATGTTCCCGGTAGTCTGTAAGAGCACTGTGCAGAGCGAGTTGAAACTTAGCTTCCCAAAGAGCTGTAAGCAAGATGCTGTGGGGCCCAACTCGCCCTTTGGAAAGAAGCCGGCACGTTGTGCCTTTCAGCTCTAGGGCAATGTAGCACACCCAGAGCAGAAGTCCTACTTCAGCCAGATCAGGCCTGCAAAGAAACTGCGTTTCACAGGCCTTTGGAAGAGATGTTCCCGGTAGGCTGCAAGAGCACTGAGCAGAGCGAGTTGTTTCTTAGCTTCCCAAAGAGCTGGAAGCAAGATGCTGTGGGGCCCAACTCGCCCTTTGGAAAGAAGCCTGCACGTTGTGCCTTTCAGCTCTAGGGCAATGTAGCACACCCAGAGCAGAAGTCCTACTTCAGCCAGATCAGGCCTGCCAAGAAACTGCGTTTGACAGGCCTTTGGAAGAGATGTTCCCGATAGGCTGTAAGAGCACTGTGCAGAGCGAGTTGTTTCTTAGCTTCCCAAAGGGCTGGAAGCAAGATGCTCTGGGTCCCAACTCGCCCTTTGGAAAGCAGCCTGCACGTTCTGCCTTTCAGCTCTAGGGCAATGTAGCACACCCAGAGCAGAAGTCCTACTTCAGCCTGATCAGGCCTGCAAAGAAACTGCGTTTCACAGGCCTTTGGAAGAGATGTTCCCGGCTAGGGTGTAAGAGCACTGAGCAGAGCGAGTTGTTTCTTAGCTTCCCAAAGAGCTGGAAGCAAGATGCTGTGAGGCCCAACTTGCCCTTTGGAAAGAAGCCTGCACGTTGTGCCTTTCATCTGTAGGGCAATGTAGCACACCCAGAGCAGAAGTCCTACTTCAGCCAGATCAGGCCGGCAAAGAAACTGCGTTTCACAGGCCTTTGGAAGAGATGCTCCCGGTAGGCTGTAAGAGCACTGTGCAGAGCGAGTTGTTTCTTAGCCTCCCAAAGAGGTGGAAGCAATATGCTGTGGGGCCCAACTCGCCCTTTGGAAAGAAGACTGCACGTTGTGACTTTCAGCTCTAGGGCAATGTAGCACACCCAGAGCAGAAGTCCTACTTCAGCCAGATCAGGCCTGCAAAGAAACTGCGTTTCACAGGCCTTTGGAAGAGATGATACCGTTAGGCTGTAAGAGCACTGTGCAGAGCGAGTTGTTTCTTAGCTTCCCAAAGAGCTGGAAGCAAGATGCTTTGGGGCCCAACTCGCCCTTTGGAAACAAGCCTGCACGTTGTGCCTTTCAGCTCTCAGGGCAATGTAGCACACGCCGAGCAGAAGTCCTACTTCAGCCAGATCAGGCCTGCAAAGAAACTGCGTTTCACAGGCCTTTGGAAGAGATGTTCCCGGTAGTCTGTAAGAGCACTGTGCAGAGCGAGTTCTTTCTTAGCTTCTCAAAGAGCTGGAAGCAAGATGCTGTGGGGCTCAACTCGCCCTTTGGAAAGAAGACTGCACGTTGTGCCTTTCAGCTGTCGGGCAATGTAGCACACGCAGAGCAGAAGTCCTACTTCAAGCAGATCAGGCCTGCAAAGAAACTGCGTTTCACAG
>NW_027228613.1:0-52915 GCF_037783145.1 Equus przewalskii | reverse complement strand
AATCACCTGCCGGGCATGCCGGAACCATGTCTCAGACGTGCCAGAACCATGTTCCGGACACGCTGGTACCACCTGCTGAGCTCGCCGGAACCACCTGCTGGACACGCCAAAATCACCTGCCAGCTACGCCAGAACCACTCGGCAGACACTTCGGAATCACATGCCAGGCATCCCAGAACCACCTCTCAGAGGTGCCAGAACCACATGCCGGACACTCCGGAATCACCTGCCGGGCATGCCGGAACCACCTGCCGGGCATGCCGGAACCACAGGCTCGACTCGCCGGAACCATTGCCGGACATGCAAAATCGCCTGCCGGCTATGCCAGAACCACTTGGCGAACACTCCGGAATCACCTGCCGGGCATGGCGTAACCACCTCTCAGACATGCCGGAACCACATGCCAATGACACCGGAAGCACCTGCCGAGCACGCCAGAACCACCTGCTCGACTCGCCAAAACCACCTGATGGACACGCCAAAATCACCTTCCCGCTACGCCACAACCATTTGGTGAACACTTCGGAATCACCTGCCGGGCTGGCTGGAACCACCTGCCGGACACGCCAACATCACCTGCCAGCTATGCCAGAACCACTTGGCGGACACCATGGAAACACCTGTCGGGCCGGCCGGAACCACCTCTCAGACGTGCCAGAACCATGAGCCTGAGATGCCGGAACCACTCCCCGAACAGACCGAAACCACCTGCCAGACCCGCCTGAACTCCCTGGCCAGCACGCCGGATCCACCTGCTCAACTATCCGGAACCAACTTACTGACACGCCAAAATCACCTGCCAGGTATACCAGAACCACTTCGTGGACACTCTGGAATCATCTGCCGGACATGCCAGAACCAGCTCTCAGACACACCAGAACCACGTGCCAGAGACGCCGGAAGCACCAGCTGAGCATGCCTGAGCCACCTGATCGACTCGCAAAATACACCTGTCGGACATGCCAAAATCACCTGCCGGGTACGCCAGAAACACTTGGCGGACGCTCCGGAATCACCTGTCGGGCGTGCCGGAACCACCTCTCCGACTTGCCAGAACCATGTTCTGGACACGCCGATACCACCTGCCGAGTATGCCGGAACCAGCTGATCCACTCCCCAGAACCACCTAGTGGACACGCCAAAATCAACTGCCGGCTATGCCGGAACCACCGGCTCGACTCGCCGGAACCACCGCCGGACATGCAAAATGACCTGCCGGCTACGCAAGAGGACTTGGCGAACATTCCTGAATCACCTGTCTTGCATGCCGGAACCACCTCTCAGATTTGAAAGAACCATGTTCCGGACACGCTTGTACCACCTGCCGAGTATGCCGGAACCACCTGATCCACTCCCCCGAACCACCTGCTGGACATGCCAGAATCACCTGCCGGCTACGTCAGAACCACTCGGCAGACACACCGGAACCACCTGCAGGGCTGGCTGGAACCACGTGCCGGTCACGCCAACATCATCTTTCAGCTACGCCAGAACCACTTGGCGGACACTCCGGAAACACCTCTCCGGCCGGTCGGAACCACCTCTCAGACGTGCCAGAACCATGTGCCTTAGATGCCGGAACCACTCCCCGAACAGACCGAAACCACCTGCAAGACCCGACTGAACCCCCTGGCGAGCACGCCTGATCCACCTGCTCAACTAGCCGGAACCACCTTCCTGACATGCCAAAATCACCCGCCGGCTGAGCCACAACCATTTGGTGAACTCTTCGGAATCACCTGCCGGGCTGGCTCCAGAACCACTCGGCAGACACTCCGGAACCACCTGCCGGGCATGCCGGAAGCACCTGTCAGACATGCCGGAACCACATGCCAATGACCCCGGAAGCACCTGCCGAGCAAGCCAGAACCACCTGCTCGACTCGCCAAAACCACCTGCTGGACACGTCAAAATCACCTGCCGGCTACGCCAGAACCACGTGGCGGACACTCTGGAGTTACCTGTCGGGCATGCCGGAACCAACTCTCAGACGTTCCAGAACCTCGTGCCGGTCACCCCACAACCACCTGCCGGACACGCAGGAACCACCGGCTCGACTCACCTGAACCACCGCCGGACATGCAAAATGACCTGCCGGATACGCCAGAACCACTTGGCGAACACTCCAGAATCAACTGTTGGGCATACCGGAACCGCCTCTCAGACTTGCCAGAACCATGTTCCGGACACGCCGGTACCACCTGCCGAGTATGCCGGAACCACATGATCCACACCCCAGAACCACCTGCTGGATCCGCCAGAATCAACTGCCGGCTACAGCAGAACCACTCGGCAGACACTCCGGAACCACCTGCCGGGCATGCCGGAACCACCTCTCAGAGGTGCCAGAACCACATGCCGGACACTCCGGAATCACCTGCCGGGCATGCCGGAACCATCTCTCAGACATGCCAGAACAAAATGCCGGACACTCCGGTATCACCTGCCGGGCATGCCGGAACCACCTCTCACAGGTGTCAGAAGCACATGCTGGACACTCCAGAATCACCTGCGGGGCCTGCCGGAATCACCTGCCGGACATGGCGGAACCACCGGCTCGACTCGCCGGAACCATTGCCGGCCATGCAAAATCACCTGCCGGCTACGCCAGAACCACTTGGCGAACACTCCGGAATCACCTGTCGGGCATGCCGGAACCACCTCTCAGACTTGCCAGAACCATGTTCCGGACACGCCGGTACCACCTGCCGAGGATGCCGGAACCACCTGATCCACTCCCCAGAACCACCTGCTGGACACCCCAGAATGACCTGCCGGCTGTGCCAGAACCACTCGGCAGACACTCCGTAACCACCTGCCGGGCATGCCGGAACCACCTCTCAGAGGTGCCAGAACCACATGCCGGACACTCTGGAATCACCAGCCGGGCATGCCGGAACCATCTGTCAGACGTGCCAGAACCATGTTCCGGACACGCCGGTACAACCTGCCGAGCTCGCCGGAACTACCTGCTGGACACGCCAAAATCACCTGCCGGCTACGCCAGAAACATTCAGCAGAAACTCCGGAATGACCTGCCGGGATGGCTGGAACCACCTGCCGGTCACGCCAACATCACCTTTCAGCTACGCCAGAACCACTTGGCGGACACTCCGGAAACAGCTGTCGGGCATGCCGGAACCAACTCTCAGACGTGCCAGAACCTCGTGCCGGACACGCCACAACCACCTGCCGGAGACCGGAAACACCTGCTGGACACGCCAGAACCACTTTGCAGACACTCTGGAATCACATACCAGGCATCTCGGAACCACCTCTCAGAGGTGCCAGAACCAAATGCCGGACACTCCGGTATCACCTGCTGGGCATGCCAGAGCAACCTCTCAGAGGTGGAAGAACCACATGCCGGACACTCCGGTATCACCTGCCGGGCATGCCGGAACCACCTCTCAGAGGTGCCAGAACCACATGCCGGACACTCCGGAATCACCTGCCGGGCATGGCGGAACCACCTCTCAGACATGCCGGAACCACATGCCAATGACACCGGAAGCACCTGCCGAGCACGCCAGAACCACCAGCTCGACTCGCCAAAACCACCTGCTGGACACGCCAAAATCACCTGCCGGCTACGCCAGAAACACTCGGCAGACACTCCGGAATCACCTGCCGGGCTGGCTGGAACCACCTGCCGGTCACGCCAACATCACCTTTCAGCTACACCAGAACCACTTGGCGGACACTCCGGAAACACCTGTCGGGCCGTCCGGAACCACCTCTCAGACGTTTCAGAACCATGTGCCTGAGATGCCGGAACCACTGCCCGAACTGACCGAAACCACCTGCCAGTCCCGCCTGAACCCCCTGGCGAGCACGCCTGATCCACCTGCTCAACTAGCCGGAACCACCTTCCTGACACGCCAAAATCACCTGCCAGGTATACCAGAACCACTTGGTGGACACTCCAGAATCATCTGCCGGACATGCCAGAACCAGCTCTCAGACACACCAGAACCACGTGCCAGAGACGCCGGAAGCACCAGCTGAGCATGCCTGAGCCACCTGCTCGACTCGCAAGAAACACCGGTCGGACATGCCAAAATCACCTGCCGGGTACGCCAGAAACACTTGGCGGACGCTCCGGAATCACCTGTCGGGCGTGCCGGAACCACCTCTCAGACTTGCCGGAACCATGTTCTGGACACGCTGGGACCACTTGCCGAGTATGCCGGAAGCAGCTGATCCACTCCCCAGAACCACCTAGTGGACACGCCAAAATCAACTGCCGGCTACGCCGGAACCACCGGCTCGACTCGCCGGAACCACCGCCGGACATGCAAAATGACCTGCCGGCTACGCCAGAACCACTTGGCGAACACTCCGGAATCACCTGTCGGGCATGCCGGAACCACCTCTCAGAGGTGCCAGAACCACATGCCGGACACTCCGGAATCACCTGCCGGGCATGCCGGAACCATCTCTCAGACGTGCCAGAACAATGTTCCGGACACGCCGGTACCACCTGCCGAGCTCGCCGGAACCACCTGCTGGACACGCTAAAATCACCTGCCAGGTATACCAGAACCACTTGGTGGACACTCCGGAATCATCTGCCGGACATGCCAGAACCAGCTCTCAGACACACCAGAAGCACGTGCCAGAGACGCCGGAAGCACCAGCTGAGCATGCCTGAGCCACCTCTCGACTCGCAAGAAACACCTGTCGGACATGCCAAAATCACCTGCCGGGTACGCCAGAAACACTTGGCGGATGCTCCGGAATCACCTGTCGGGCGTGCCGGAACCACCTCTCAGACTTGCCAGAACCATGTTCTGGAGACGCGGGTACCACCTGCCGAGTATGCCGGAACCAGCTGATCCACGCCCCAGAACCACCTAGTGGACACGCCAAAATCAACTGCCGGCAACGCCATAACCACACGGCAGACACTCCGGAATCACATGCCAGGCATTCCAGAACCACCTCTCAGAGGTGCCAGAACCAAATGCCGGAAACTCCGGTATCACCTGCTGGGAATGCCAGAACCACATCTCAGAGGTGCCAGAATCACATGCCGGACACTCCGGAATCACCTGCCGGGCATGCCGGAACCACCTGCTGGACATGCCGGAACCACCGGCTCGACTCGCCAGAACCATTGCCGGACATGCAAAATCACCTGCCGGCTACGCCAGAACCACTTGGTGAACTCTCCGGAATCACCTGCCGGGCATGGCCAAACCAACTCTCAGACATGCCGGAACCACATGCCAATGACACCGGAAGCACCTGCCGAGCACGCCAGAACCACCAGCTCGACTCGCCAAAACCACATGCTGGACACGCCAAAATCACCTGCGGGCTACGCCACAACCATTTGGTGAACACTTCGGAATCACCTGCCGGGCTGGCTGGAACCACCTGCCGGTCACGCCAACATCACTTGCCAGCTATGCCAGAACCACTTGGCGGAAACCATGGAAACACCTGTCGGGCCGGCCGGAACCACCTATCAGACGTGCCAGAACCATGTGCCTGAGATGCCGGAAACACACCCCGAACAGACCGAAACCACCTGCCAGACCCGCCTGAACCACCTGCCGAGCACCCCAGAACCACCTACTCAACTCGCCGGAACCACCTACCTGACACGCTAAAATCACCTGCCGGGTATGCCACAACCACTTGGTGGACACTCCGGAATCATCTGCCGGACATGCCAGAACCAGCTCTCAGACACACCAGAACCACGTGCCAGAGACGCCGGAAGCACCAGCTGAGCATGCCTGAGCCACCTGCTCGACTCGCAAGAAACACCTGTCGGACATGCCAAAATCACCTGCCGGGTACGCCAGAAACACTTGCCGGACGCTCCGGAATCACCTGTCGGGCGTGCCGGAACCACCTCTCAGACTTGCCAGAACCATGTTCTGGACACGCGGGTACCACCTGCCGAGTATGCCGGAACCAGCTGATCCACTCCACAGAACCACCTAGTGGACACGCCAAAATCAACAGCCGGCTACGCCGGAACCACAGGCTCGACTCGCCGGAACCACAGCCGGACATGCAAAGTGACCTGCCGGCTACGCCAGAACCAATTGGCGAACACTCCGGAATCACCTGTCGGGCATGCCGGAACCACCTCTCAGAGGTGCCAGAACCACATGCCGGACACTCCGGAATCACCTGCCGGGCATGCTGGAACCATCTCTCAGACGTGCCAGAACCATGTTACGGACACGCCGGTACCACCTGCCGAGCTCGCTGGAACCACCTGCTGAACACGCTAAAATCACCTGCCAGGTATACCAGAACCACTTGGTGGACACTCCGGAATCATCTTCCGGACATGCCAGAACCAGCTCTCAGACACACCAGAACCACGTGCCAGAGACGCCGGAAGCACCAGCTGAGCATGCCTGAGCCACCTGCTCGACTCGCAAGAAACACCTGTCGGACATGCCAAAATCACCTGCCGGGTACGCCAGAAACACTTGGCGGACGCTCCGGAATCACCTGTCGGGCGTGCCGGAACCACCTCTCAGACTTGCCAGAACCATGTTCTGGACACGCCGGTACCACCTGCCGAGTATGCCGGAACCAGCTGATCCACTCCCCAGAACCACCTAGTGGACACGCCAAAATCAACTGCCGCCTTCGCCGGAACCACTGGCTCGACTCGCCGGAACCACCGCCGGACATGTAAAATGACCTGCCGGCTACGCCAGAACAACTTGGCGAACACTCCGGAATCACCTGCCGGGCATGCCGGAACCACCTGCCGGACATGCCGGAACCACCGGCTCGACTCGCCGGAACCACAGCCGGACATGCAAAGTGACCTGCCGGCTACGCCAGAACCACTAGGCAAACACTCCGGAATCACCTGTCGGGCATGCCGGAACCACCTCTCAGAGGTGCCAGAACCACATGCCGGACACTCCGGTATCACCTGCCGGGCATGCCGGAACCACCTCTCAGAGGTGCCAGAACCACATGCCGGACACTCCGGAATCACCTGCCGGGCATGCTGGAACCACCAGACGGACATGCCAGAACCACCGGCTCGACTAGACGGAACCATTTCCGGACATGGAAAATCACCTGCCGGCTACGCCAGAACCACTCGGCAGACATTCCGGAATCACCTGCCGGGCATGGCGGAACCACCTCTCTGACATGCCGGAACCACATGCCAATGACACCGGAAGCACCTTCTGAGCATGCCTCAGCCACCTGCTCGACTCGCAAGAAACAACTGTCGGACATGCCAAAATCACCTGCCAGGTACGCCAGAAACACTTGGCGGACGCTGCGGAATCACCTGTCGGGCGTGCCGGAACCACCTCTCCGACTTGCCAGAACCATGTTTTGGAAAAGCCGGTACCACCTGCCGAGTATGCCGGAACCAGCTGATCCACTCCCCAGAACCACCTAGTGGACACGCCAAAATCACATGCTGGCTACGCCAGAACATCTTGGCGAACACTCCAGAATCACCTGTCGTGCATGCCGGAACCAACTCTCAGACGTGCCAGAACCTCGTGCCGGTCACGCCAGAACCACCTGCCGAACAGACCGCAACCACCTGCCGGACACGCCGGAACCACCGGCTTGACTCTCCGGAACCACCGCTGGACATGCAAAATGACCTGTCGGCTACGCCAGAACCACTTGGCGAACACTCCGGAATCACCTGTCGGGCGTGCCGGAACCACCTCTCAGACTTGCCAGAACCATGTTACGGACACGCCGGTACCACCTGCCGAGTATGCCGGAACCACCTCTCAGAGGTGCCAGAACCACATGCCGGACATTCCGGAAGCACCTGCCGGGCATGCTGGAACCATCTCTCAGACGTGCCAGAACCATGTGCCTGAGATGCCAGAACCACTCCCTGAACAGACCGAAACCACCTGCCAGACCCGCCTGAACCCCCTGGCGAGCACTCCTGATCCACCTGCTGAACTAGCCAGAACCACATTCCAGACACGCCAGAATCACCTGCCGGCTACACCAGAAGCACTCGGCAGACACTCCGTAACCAACTGCCGGGCATGCCGGAACCACCTCTCAGAGGTGCCAGAACCACAGCCGGACACTCCGGAATCACCTGCCGGGCATGCCGGAACCATCTCTCAAACGTGCCAGAACCATGTTCCGGACATGCCGGAACCACCTGCCGAGCTCGCCGGAACCACCTGCTGGACACGCCAAAATCACCTGCCGGCTACGCCAGAACCACTCGGCAGACATTCCGGAATCACATGCCGGGCGTTCCGGAACCACCTCTCACAGGTGCCAGAACCAAATGCTGGACACTCCGGTATCACCTGCCGGGCATGCCGGAACCACCTCTCAGAGGTGCCAGAAGCACATGACGGACACTCCGGAATCACCTGCCGGGCATGCCGGAACCACCTGCTGGACATGCCGGAACCACCGGCTCGACTCGCCGGAACCATTGCCGGACATGCAAAATAACCTGCCGGCTACGCCAGAACCACTTGGCGAACACTCCGGAATCACCTGCCGGGCATGGCGGAACCACCTCTCAGACATGCCGGAACCACATGCCAATGACACCGGAAGCACCTGCCAAGCACGACAGAAAAACCTGCTCGTCTCGCCAAAACTACCCGCTGGACACGCGAAAATCACCTGCCGGCTACGCCAGAACCACTCGGCAGACACTCCGGAATCACCTGCCGGGCTGGCTGGAACCACCTGCCGGTCACGCCAACATCACCTTTCAGCTACGCCAGAACCACTTGGCGGACACGATGGAAACCCCTGTAGGGCCGGCCGGAACCACCTATCAGACGTGCCAGAACCGTGTGCCTGAGATGCCGGAACCACACACCGAACAGACCGAAACCACCTGCCAGACCCGCCTGAACCACCTGCCGAGCACGCCGGAACCACCTACTCGACTCGCTGGAACCACCTACCTGACACGCTAAAATCGCCTGCCGGGTATGCCACAACCACTTGGTGGACACTCCGGAATCATCTGCCGGACATGCCAGAACCAGCTCTCAGACACACCAGAACCACGTGCCAGACACGCCGGAAGCACCTGCTGATCATGCCTGAGCCAAATGCTCGACTTGCCAGAAACACCTGCCAGACACGCCAAAATCACCTGCTGGGTACACCAGAACCACGTGGCGGACACTCCGGAATCACCTGTCGGGCATGCCGGAAACAACTCTAAGACGTGCCAGAACCTCGTGCCGGTCACGCCAGAACCACCTGACTGACAGACCAGAAACACCTGCTGGATACGCCAGAACCACCGGCTCGACGAGCCGGAACCACCGCCGGACATGCAAAATGACCTGCCGGCTACGCCAGAACCACTTGGCGAACACTCCGGAATCACCTGTCGGGCATGCCGGAACCACCTCTCAGACTTGCCAGAACCATGTTCCGGACACGCCGGTACCACCTGCCGAGTATGCCGGAACCACTTGATCCACTCCCAAGAACCACCTGCTGGATACGCCAGAATCACCTCCCGGATACTCCAGAACCACTCTGCGGACACTCCGGTATCACCTGCCTGGCATGCCGGAACCACCTCTCAGATGTGCCAGAACCACATGCCGGACACTCCCGAATCACCTACCGGGCATGCCGGAACCACCTGCTGGACATGCCGGAACCACAGGCTCGACTCGCCAGAACCACAGCCGGACATGCAAAATCACCTGACGGCTACGCCAGAACCACTTGGCGAACACTCCGGAATCACCTGTCTGGCATGCCACAACCACCTCTCAGACTTGCCAGAAGCATGTTCCGGACACGCCGGTACCACCTGCCGAGTATGCCGGAACCACCTGATCCACTCCCCAGAACCACCTGCTGGATACGCCAGAATCACCTGCCGGCTACGCCAGAAGCACTCGGCAGACACTCCGTAACCAACTGCCGGGCATGCCGGAACCACCTCTCAGAGGTGCCAGAACCACATGCCGGACACTCCGGAATCACCTGCCGGGCATGCCGGAACCATCTCTCAAACGTGCCAGAACCATGTTCCGGACATGCCGGAACCACCTGCCGAGCTCGCCGGAACCACCTGCTGGACACGCCAATATCACCTGCCGGCTACGCCAGAACCACTCGGCAGACATTCCGGAATCACATGCCGGGCATTCCGGAACCACCTCTCACAGGTGCCAGAACCAAATGCTGGACACTCCGGTATCACCTGCCGGGCATGCCGGAACCACCTCTCAGAGGTGCCAGAAGCACATGACGGACACTCCGGAATCACCTGACGGGCATGCCGGAACCACCTGCTGGACATGCCGGAACCACCGGCTCGACTCGCCGCAACCATTGCCGGACATGCAAAATAACCTGCCGGCTACGCCAGAACCACTTGGCGAACACTCCGGAATCACCTGCCGGGCATGGCGGAACCACCTCTCAGACATGCGGGAACCACATGCCAATGACACCGGAAGCACCTGCCGAGCACGCCAGAACCACCTGCTCGACTCGCCAAAACCACATTCTGGACACGCCAAAATCACCTGCCGGCTACGCCACAACCATTTGGTGAACTCTTCGGAATCACCTGCCGGGCTGGCTGGAACCACCTGCCGGTCACGCCAACATCACCTGCCAGCTATGCCAGAACCACTTGGCGGACACCATGGAAACACCTGTCGGGCCGGCCGGAACCACCTATAAGACGTGCCAGAACTATGTGCCTGAGATGCCGGAACCACACCCCGAACAGACCGAAACCACCTGCCAGACCCGCCTGAATCACCTGCCGAGCACGCCGGAACCACCTACTCGACTCGCCGGAACCACCTACCTGACACGCTAAAATCACCTGCCGGGTATGCCACAACCACTTGGTGGACACTCCGGAATCATCTGCCGGACATGCCAGAACCAGCTCTCAGACACACCAGAACCACGTGCCAGACACGCCAGAAGCACCTGCTGAGCATGCCTGAGCCAAATGCTCGACTTGCAAGAAACACCTGCCAGACATGCCAAAATCACCTGCCGGGTACGCCAGAACCAAGTGGCGGACACTCCGGAATCACCTGTCGGGCATGCCGGAACCAACTCTCAGACGTGCCAGAACCTCGTGCCGGTCACGCCAGAACCACCTGCCTGACAGACAGGAAACAGCTGCTGGATACGCCGCAACCACCGGCTCGACTCGCCGCAACCACCGCCGGACATGCAAAATGACCTGCCGGCTACGCCAGAACCACTTGGCGAACACTCCGGAATCACCTGTCGGGCATGCCGGAACCACCTCTCAGACATGCCAGAACCATGTTCCGGACACGCCGGTACCACCGGCCGAGTATGCCGGAACCACTTGATCCACTCCTCAGAACCACCTGCTGGATACGCCAGAATGACCTGCCGGCTACTCCAGAACCACTCTGGGGACACTCCGGTATCACCTGCCGGGCATGCCGGAACCACCTCTCAGATGTGCCAGAACCACATGCCGGACACTCCCGAATCACCTGCCGGGCATGCCGGAACCACCTGCTGAACATGCCGGAACCACCGGCTCGACTCGCCAGAACCACAGCCGGACATGCAAAATCACCTGCCGGCTACGCCAGAACCACTTGGCGAACACTCCGGAATCACCAGTCTGGCATGCCACAACCACCTCTCAGACTTGCCAGAAGCATGTTCCGGACACGCCGGTACCACCTGCCGAGTATGCCGGAACCAGCTGATCCACTCCCCAGAACCACCTAGTGGACACGCCAAAATCAACTGCCGCCTTCGCCGGAACCACTGGCTCGACTCGCCGGAACCACCGCCGGACATGCAAAATGACCTGCCGGCTACGCCAGAACCACTTGGCGAACACTCCGGAATCACCAGCCGGGCATGCCGGAACCACCTGCCGGACATGCCGGAACCACCGGCTCGACTCGCCGGAACCACAGCCGGACATGCAAAGTGACCTGCCGGCTACGCCAGAACCACTAGGCAAACACTCCGGAATCACCTGTCGGGCATGCCGGAACCACCTCTCAGAGGTGCCAGAACCACATGCCGGACACTCCGGTATCACCTGCCGGGCATGCCGGAACCACCTCTCAGAGGTGCCAGAACCACATGCCGGACACTCCGGAATCACCTGCCGGGCATGCTGGAACCACCAGACGGACATGCCGGAACCACCGGCTCGACTAGACGGAACCATTTCCGGACATGGAAAATCACCTGCCGGCTACGCCAGAACCACTCGGCAGACATTCCGGAATCACCTGCCGGGCATGGCGGAACCACCTCTCTGACATGCCGGAACCACATGCCAATGACACCGGAAGCACCTTCTGAGCATGCCTCAGCCACCTGCTCGACTCGCAAGAAACACCTGTCGGACATGCCAAAATCACCTGCCAGGTACGCCAGAAACACTTGGCGGACGCTGCGGAATCACCTGTCGGGCGTGCCGGAACCACCTCTCCGACTTGCCAGAACCATGTTTTGGAAAAGCCGGTACCACCTGCCGAGTATGCCGGAACCAGCTGATCCACTCCCCAGAACCACCTAGTGGACACGCCAAAATCACATGCCGGCTACGCCAGAACAACTTGGCGAACACTCCAGAATCACCTGTCGTGCATGCCGGAACCAACTCTCAGACGTGCCAGAACCTCGTGCCGGTCACGCCAGAACCACCTGCCGAACAGACCGCAACCACCTGCACGACACGCCGGAACCACCGGCTTGACTCTCCGGAACCACCGCTGGACATGCAAAATGACCTGTCGGCTACGCCAGAACCACTTGGCGAACACTCCGGAATCACCTGTCGGGCGTGCCGGAACCACCTCTCAGACTTGCCAGAACCATGTTACGGACACGCCGGTACCACCTGCCGAGTATGCCGGAACCACCTCTCAGAGGTGCCAGAACCACATGCCGGACATTCCGGAAGCACCTGCCGGGCATGCTGGAACCATCTCTCAGACGTGCCAGAACCATGTGCCTGAGATGCCAGAACCACTCCCTGAACAGACCGAAACCACCTGCCAGACCCGCCTGAACCCCCTGGCGAGCACTCCTGATCCACCTGCTGAACTAGCCGGAACCACATTCCAGACACGCCAGAATCACCTGCCGGCTACACCAGAAGCACTCGGCAGACACTCCGTAACCAACTGCCGGGCATGCCGGAACCACCTCTCAGAGGTGCCAGAACCACATGCCGGACACTCCGGAATCACCTGCCGGGCATGCCGGAACCATCTCTCAAACGTGCCAGAACCATGTTCCGGACATGCCGGAACCACCTGCCGAGCTCGCCGGAACCACCTGCTGGACACGCCAAAATCACCTGCCGGCTACGCCAGAACCACTCGGCAGACATTCCGGAATCACATGCCGGGCGTTCCGGAACCACCTCTCACAGGTGCCAGAACCAAATGCTAGACACTCCGGTATCACCTGCCGGGCATGCCGGAACCACCTCTCAGAGGTGCCAGAAGCACATGACGGACACTCCGGAATCACCTGCCGGGCATGCCGGAACCACCTGCTGGACATGCCGGAACCACCGGCTCGACTCGCCGGAACCATTGCCGGACATGCAAAATAACCTGCCGGCTACGCCAGAACCACTTGGCGAACACTCCGGAATCACCTGCCGGGCATGGCGGAACCACCTCTCAGACATGCCGGAACCACATGCCAATGACACCGGAAGCACCTGCCAAGCACGACAGAAAAACCTGCTCGTCTCGCCAAAACTACCCGCTGGACACGCGAAAATCACCTGCCGGCTACGCCAGAACCACTCGGCAGACACTCCGGAATCACCTGCCGGGCTGGCTGGAACCACCTGCCGGTCACGCCAACATCACCTTTCAGCTACGCCAGAACCACTTGGCGGACACGATGGAAACCCCTGTAGGGCCGGCCGGAACCACCTATCAGACGTGCCAGAACCGTGTGCCTGAGATGCCGGAACCACACACCGAACAGACCGAAACCACCTGCCAGACCCGCCTGAACCACCTGCCGAGCACGCCGGAACCACCTACTCGACTCGCTGGAACCACCTACCTGACACGCTAAAATCGCCTGCCGGGTATGCCACAACCACTTGGTGGACACTCCGGAATCATCTGCCGGACATGCCAGAACCAGCTCTCAGACACACCAGAACCACGTGCCAGACACGCCGGAAGCACCTGCTGATCATGCCTGAGCCAAATGCTCGACTTGCCAGAAACACCTGCCAGACACGCCAAAATCACCTGCTGGGTACACCAGAACCACGTGGCGGACACTCCGGAATCACCTGTCGGGCATGCCGGAAACAACTCTAAGACGTGCCAGAACCTCGTGCCGGTCACGCCAGAACCACCTGACTGACAGACCAGAAACACCTGCTGGATACGCCAGAACCACCGGCTCGACGAGCCGGAACCACCGCCGGACATGCAAAATGACCTGCCGGCTACGCCAGAACCACTTGGCGAACACTCCGGAATCACCTGTCGGGCATGCCGGAACCACCTCTCAGACTTGCCAGAACCATGTTCCGGACACGCCGGTACCACCTGCCGAGTATGCCGGAACCACTTGATCCACTCCCAAGAACCACCTGCTGGATACGCCAGAATCACCTCCCGGATACTCCAGAACCACTCTGCGGACACTCCGGTATCACCTGCCTGGCATGCCGGAACCACCTCTCAGATGTGCCAGAACCACATGCCGGACACTCCCGAATCACCTACCGGGCATGCCGGAACCACCTGCTGGACATGCCGGAACCACAGGCTCGACTCGCCAGAACCACAGCCGGACATGCAAAATCACCTGACGGCTACGCCAGAACCACTTGGCGAACACTCCGGAATCACCTGTCTGGCATGCCACAACCACCTCTCAGACTTGCCAGAAGCATGTTCCGGACACGCCGGTACCACATGCCGAGTATGCCGGAACCACCTGATCCACTCCCCAGAACCACCTGCTGGATACGCCAGAATCACCTGCCGGCTACGCCAGAAGCACTCGGCAGACACTCCGTAACCAACTGCCGGGCATGCCGGAACCACCTCTCAGAGGTGCCAGAACCACATGCCGGACACTCCGGAATCACCTGCCGGGCATGCCGGAACCATCTCTCAAACGTGCCAGAACCATGTTCCGGACATGCCGGAACCACCTGCCGAGCTCGCCGGAACCACCTGCTGGACACGCCAATATCACCTGCCGGCTACGCCAGAACCACTCGGCAGACATTCCGGAATCACATGCCGGGCATTCCGGAACCACCTCTCACAGGTGCCAAAACCAAATGCTGGACACTCCGGTATCACCTGCCGGGCATGCCGGAACCACCTCTCAGAGGTGCCAGAAGCACATGACGGACACTCCGGAATCACCTGACGGGCATGCCGGAACCACCTGCTGGACATGCCGGAACCACCGGCTCGACTCGCCGCAACCATTGCCGGACATGCAAAATAACCTGCCGGCTACGCCAGAACCACTTGGCGAACACTCCGGAATCACCTGCCGGGCATGGCGGAACCACCTCTCAGACATGCGGGAACCACATGCCAATGACACCGGAAGCACCTGCCGAGCACGCCAGAACCACCTGCTCGACTCGCCAAAACCACATTCTGGACACGCCAAAATCACCTGCCGGCTACGCCACAACCATTTGGTGAACTCTTCGGAATCACCTGCCGGGCTGGCTGGAACCACCTGCCGGTCACGCCAACATCACCTGCCAGCTATGCCAGAACCACTTGGCGGACACCATGGAAACACCTGTCGGGCCGGCCGGAACCACCTATCAGACGTGCCAGAACTATGTGCCTGAGATGCCGGAACCACACCCCGAACAGACCGAAACCACCTGCCAGACCCGCCTGAACCACCTGCCGAGCACGCCGGAACCACCTACTCGACTCGCCGGAACCACCTACCTGACACGCTAAAATCACCTGCCGGGTATGCCACAACCACTTGGTGGACACTCCGGAATCATCTGCCGGACATGCCAGAACCAGCTCTCAGACACACCAGAACCACGTGCCAGACACGCCAGAAGCACCTGCTGAGCATGCCTGAGCCAAATGCTCGACTTGCAAGAAGCACCTGCCAGACATGCCAAAATCACCTGCCGGGTACGCCAGAACCAAGTGGCGGACACTCCGGAATCACCTGTCGGGCATGCCGGAACCAACTCTCAGACGTGCCAGAACCTCGTGCCGGTCACGCCAGAACCACCTGCCTGACAGACAGGAAACAGCTGCTGGATACGCCGCAACCACCGGCTCGACTCGCCGCAACCACCGCCGGACATGCAAAATGACCTGCCGGCTACGCCAGAACCACTTGGCGAACACTCCGGAATCACCTGTCGGGCATGCCGGAACCACCTCTCAGACTTGCCAGAACCATGTTCCGGACACGCCGGTACCACCGGCCGAGTATGCCGGAACCACTTGATCCACTCCTCAGAACCACCTGCTGGATACGCCAGAATGACCTGCCGGCTACTCCAGAACCACTCTGGGGACACTCCGGTATCACCTGCCGGGCATGCCGGAACCACCTCTCAGATGTGCCAGAACCACATGCCGGACACTCCCGAATCACCTGCCGGGCATGCCGGAACCACCTGGTGAACATGCCGGAACCACCGGCTCGACTCGCCAGAACCACAGCCGGACATGCAAAATCACCTGCCGGCTACGCCAGAACCACTTGGCGAACACTCCGGAATCACCAGTCTGGCATGCCACAACCACCTCTCAGACTTGCCAGAAGCATGTTCCGGACACGCCGGTACCACCTGCCGAGTATGCCGGAACCACCTGATCCACTCCCCAGAACCACCTCCTGGATACGCCAGAATCACCTGCCGGCTACGCCAGAAGCACTCGGCAGACACTCCGTAACCAACTGCCGGGCATGCCGGAACCACCTCTCAGAGGTGCGAGAACCACATGCCGGACACTCCGGAATCACCTGCCGGGCATGCCGGAACCATCTCTCAAACGTGCCAGAACCATGTTCCGGACATGCCGGAACCACCTGCCGAGCTCGCCGGAACCACCTGCTGGACACGCCAAAATCACCTGCCGGCTACGCCAGAACCACTCGGCAGACATTCCGGAATCACATGCCGGGCGTTCCGGAACCACCTCTCAGAGGTGCCAGAAGCACATGACGGACACTCCGGAATCACATGCCGGGCGTTCCGGAACCACCTCTCACAGGTGCCAGAACCAAATGCTGGACACTCCGGTATCACCTGCCGGGCATGCCGGAACCACCTGCTGGACATGCCGGAACCACCGGCTCGACTCGCCGGAACCATTGCCGGACATGCAAAATAACCTGCCGGCTATGCCAGAAGCACTTGGCGAACACTCCGGAATCACCTGCCGTGCATGGCGGAACCACCTCTCAGACATGCGGGAACCACATACCAATGACACCGGAAGCACCTGCCGAGCACGACAGAACCACCTGCACGACTCGCCAAAACTACCCGCTGGACACGCCAAAATCACCTGCCGGCTACGCCAGAACCACTCAGCAGACACTCCGGAATCACCTGCCGGGCTGGCTGGAACCACCTGCCGGTCACGCCAACATCACCTTTCAGCTACGCCAGAACCACTTGGCGGACACCATGGAAACCCCTGTCGGGCCGGCCGGAACCACCTATCAGACGTGCCAGAACCGTCTGCCTGAGATGCCGGAACCACACACCGAACAGACCGAAACCACCTGCCAGACCCGCCTGAACCACCTGCCGAGCACGCCGGAACCACCTAGTCGACTCGCTGGAACCACCTACCTGACTCGCTAAAATCACCTGCCGGGTATGCCACAACCACTTGGTGGACACTCCGGAATCATCTGCCGGACATGCCAGAACCAGCTCTCAGACACACCAGAACCACGTGCCAGACACGCCGGAAGCACCTGCTGATCATGCCTGAGCCAAATGCTCGACTTGCCAGAAACACCTGCCAGACAGGCCAAAATCACCTGCCGGGTACGCCAGAACCACGTGGCGGAAACTCCGGAATCACCTGTCGGGCGTGCCGGAACCACCTGTCAGACTTGCCAGAACCATGTTCTGGACACGCCGGTACCAACTGCCGAGTATGCCGGAACAAGCTGATCCACTCCCCAGAAACACCTAGTGGACACGCCAAAATCAACTGCTGGCTACGCCGGAACCACCGGCTCGACTCACTGGAACCACCGCCGGACATGCAAAATGACCTGCCGTCTACGCCAGAACCACTTGGCGAACATTCCGGAATCACCTGCCTGGCATGGCGGAACCACCTCTCAGACATGCGGGAACCACATGCCAATGACACCGGAAGCACCTGCCGAGCACGCCAGAACCACCTGCTCGACTCGCCAAAACCACATTCTGGACACGCCAAAATCACCTGCCGGCTACGCCACAACCATTTGGTCAACTCTTCGGAATCACCTGCCGGGCTGTCTGGAACCACCTGCCGGTCACGCCAACATCACCTGCCAGCTATGCCAGAACCACTTGGCGGACACCATGGAAACACCTGTCAGGCCGGCCGGAACCACCTATCAGACGTGCCAGAACCAGGTGCCTCAGATGCCGGAACCACACCCCGAACAGACCGAAACCACCTTCCAGACCCGCCTGAACCACCTGCCGAGCACGCCGGAACCACCTACTCGACTCGCCGGAACCACCTACCTGACACGCTAAAATCACCTTCCGGGTATGCCACAACCACTTGGTGGACACTCCGGAATCATCTGCCGGACATGCCAGAACCAGCTCTCAGACACACCAGAACCACGTGCCAGACACGCCAGAAGCACCTGCTGAGCATGCCTGAGCCAAATGCTCGACTTGCAAGAAACACCTGCCAGACATGC
This sequence comes from Equus przewalskii, assembly GCF_037783145.1. Taxonomy (NCBI): domain Eukaryota; kingdom Metazoa; phylum Chordata; class Mammalia; order Perissodactyla; family Equidae; genus Equus; species Equus przewalskii. Next base: position 34,015 of record NW_027228613.1, on the reverse strand, counting down.
CAAAATCACCTCCCGGGTACGCCAGAACCACGAGGCGGACACTCCGGAATCACCTGTCGGGCATGCCGGAACCAACTCTCAGACGTGCCAGAACCTCGTGCCGGTCACGCCAGAACCACCTGCCGGACAGACAGGAAACACCTGCTGGATACGCCGCAACCACCGGCTCGACTCGCCGCAACCACCGCCGGACATGCAAAATGACCTGCCGGCTACGCCAGAACCACTTGGCGAACACTCCGGAATCACCTGTCGGGCATGCCGGAACCACCTCTCAGATGTGCCAGAACCACATGCCGGACACTCCCGAATCACCTGCCGGGCATGCCGGAACCACCTGATAGACATGCCGGAACCACAGGCTCGACTCGCCAGAACCACCGACGGACATGCAAAATCACCTGCCGGCTACGCCAGAAGCACTTGGCGAACACTCCGGAATCACCTGTCTGGCATGCCACAACCACCTCTCAGACTTGCCAGAAGCATGTTCCGGACACGCCGGTACCACCTGCCGAGTATGCCAGAACCACCTGATCCACTCCCCAGAACCAGCTGCTGGATACGCCAGAATCACCTGCCGGCTACGCCAGAAGCACTCGGCAGACACTCCGTAACCAACTGCCGGGCATGCCGGAACCACCTCTCAGAGGTGCCAGAACCACATGCCGGAAACTCCGGAATCACCTGCCGGGCATGCCGGAACCATCTCTCAAACGTGCCAGAACCATGTTCCGGACATGCCGGAACCACCTACTGGACACGCCAAAATCACATGCCGGCTACGCTAGAACCACTCGGCAGACATTCTGGAATCACATGCCGGGCGTTCCGGAACCACCTCTCACAGGTGCCAGAACCAAATGCTGGACACTCCGGTATCACCTGCCGGGCATGCCGGAACCACCTCTCAGAGGTGCCAGAAGCACATGACGGACACTCCGGAATCACCTGCCGGGCATGCCGGAACCACTTGCTGGACATGCCGGAACCAGCGGCTCGACTCGCCGGAACCATTGCCGGACATGCAAAATAAACTGCCGGCTACGCCAGAACCACTTGGCGAACACTCCGGAATCACCTGCCGTGCATGGCGGAACCACCTCTCAGACATGCCGGAACCACATGCCAATGACACCGGAAGCACCTGCCGAGCACGACAGAACCACCTGCTCGACTCGCCAAAACTACCCGCTGGACACGCCAAAATCACCTGCCGGCTACGCAGGAACCACTCGGCAGACACTCCGGAATCACCTGTCGGGCTGGCTGGAACCACATGCCGGTCACGCCAACATCACCTTTCAGCTACGCCAGAACCACTTGGCGGACACTCCGGAAACACCTGTCGGGCCGGCCGGAACCACCTCTCAGACGTGCCAGAACCATGTGCCTGAGATGCCGGAACCACTCCCCGAACAGCCCGAAACCACCTGCCAGACCCACCTGAACCCCCTGGCGAGCACGCCTGATCCACCTGCTCAACTACCCGGAACCACCTTCCTGACACGCCAAAATCACCTGCCAGGTATACCAGAACCACTTGGTGGACACTCCGGAATCATCTGCCGGACATGCCAGAACCAGCTCTCAGACACACCAGCACCACGTGCCAGACACGCCGGAAGCACCAGCTGAGCATGCCTGAGCCACCTGCTCGACTCGCAAGAAACACCTGTCGGACATGCCAAAATCACCTGCCGGGTACGCCAGAAACACTTGGCGGACGCTCCGGAATCACCTGTCGGTTGTGCCGGAACCACCTCTCAGACTTGCGAGAACCATGTTCTGGACACGCGGGTACCACCTGCCGAGTATGCCGGAACCAGCTGATCCACTCCCCAGAACCACCTAGTGGACACGCCAAAATCAACAGCCGGCTACGCCGGAACCACCGGCTCGACTCGCCGGAACCACAGCCGGACATGCAAAGTGACCTGCCGGCTACGCCAGAACCAATTGGCGAACACTCCAGAATCGCCTGTCGGGCATGCCGGAACCACCTCTCAGAGGTGCCAGAACCACATGCCGGACACTCCGGAATCACCTGCCGGGCATGCCGGAACCATCTCTCAGACGTGCCAGAACCATGTTCCGGACACGCCGGTACCACCTGCCGAGCTCGCCGGAACCACCTGCTGGACACGCTAAAATCACCTGCCAGGTATACCAGAACCACTTGGTGGACACTCCGGAATCATCTGCCGGACATCCCAGAACCAGCTCTCAGACACACCAGAAGCACGTGCCAGAGACGCCGGAAGCACCAGCTGAGCATGCCTGAGCCACCTGCTCGACTCGCGAGAAACACCTGTCGGACATGCCAAAATCACCTGCCGGGTACGCCAGAAACACTTGGCGGACGCTCCGGAATCACCTGTCGGGCGTGCCGGAACCACCTCTCAGACTTGCCAGAATCATGTTCTGGACACGCCGGTATCAACTGCCGAGTATGCCGGAACCAGCTGATGCACGCCCCAGAACCACCTAGTGGACACGCCAAAATCAACTGCAGGCTATGCCGGAACCACCGGCTCGACTCGCCGGAACCACAGCCAGACATGCAAAGTGACCTGCCGGCTACGCCACAACCAATTGGCGAACACTCCGGAATAACCTGTCAGGCATGCCGAAACCACCTCACAGAGGTGCCAGAACCACATGCCAGACACGCCGGTACCACCTGCCGATCTCGCCGGAACCACATGCTGGACACGCCAAAATCACCTGCCGGCTACGCCAGAACCACTCGGCAGACACTCCGGAATCACCTGCCGGGCTGGCTGGAACCACCTGCCGGTCACGCCAACATCACCTTTCAGCCACTCCAGAACCACTTGGCGGACACTCCGGAAACACCTGTCGGGCCGGCCGGAACCACCTCTCAGACTTGCCAGAACCATGTTCTGGACACGCCGGTACCACCTGCCGAGTATGCCAGAACCAGCTGATCCACTCCCCAGAACCACCTAGTGGACACGCCAAAATCAACTGCCGGCTACGCCAGAACCACTCGGCAGACACTCCGGAATCACAGGCCAGGCATGCCGGAACCACCTCTCAGAGGTGCCAGAACCACATGCCGGACACTCCGGAATCACCTGCCGTTCAGGCCGGAACCAGCTGCTGCACATGGCGGAACCACCGGCTCGACTCGCCGGAACCATTGCCGGACATGCAAAATCACCTGCCGGCTACGCCAGAACCACTTGGCGAACACTCCGGAATCACCTGCCGGGCATTGCGGAACGACCTCTCAGACATGCCAGAACCACATGCCAATGACACCGGAAGCACATGACGAGCACGCCAGAAGCACCTGCTCGACTCGCCAAAACCACCTGCTGTACACGCCAAAATCACCTGCCGGCTATGTCACAATCATTTGGTGAACTCTTCGGAATCACCTGCCGGGCTGGCTGGAACCACCTGCCGGTCACGCCAACATCACCTGCCAGCTATGCCAGAACCACATTTCGGACACCATGGAAACACCTGTCGGGCCGACCGGAACCACCTCTCAGACGTGCCAGAACCATGTGCCTGAGATGCCGGAACCACTGCCCGAACTGACCGAAACCACCTGCCAGACCCGCCTGAATCCCCTGGCGAGCACGCCTGATCCACCTGCTCAACTAGTCGGAACCAGCATCCTGACACGCAAAAATCACCTTTCCAGGTATACCAGAACCACTTCGTGGACACTCCGGAATCATCTGCCGGACATGCCAGAACCAGCTCTCAGACACACCAGAACCACGTGCCAGAGACGCCGGAAGCACCAGCCGAGCATGCCTGAGCCACCTGCTCGACTCGCAAGAAACACCTGTCGGACATGCCAAAATCACCTGCCGGATACACCAGAAACACTTGGCGGACGCTCCGGAATCACCTGTCGGGCGTGCCGGAACCACCTCTCAGACTTGCCAGAACCATGTTCTGGACACGCCGGTACCACCTGCGGAGTATGCCGGAACCAGCTGATCCACGCCCCAGAACCACCTAGTTGACACGCCAAAATCAACTGCCGGCTACGCCGGAACCACCGGCTCGACTCGCCAGAACCACAGCCGGACATGCAAAATGACCTGCCGGCTACGCCAGAACCACTTGGCGAACACTCCGAAATCACCTGCCGGGCATGCCGGAACCACCTGCCGGACATGCCGGAACCACCGGCTCGACTCGCCGGAACCATTGCCGGACATGCAAAATCACCTGCCGGCTACGCCAGAACCACTTGGCGAACACTCCAGAATCTCCTGCCGGGCATGGCGGAACCACCTCTCAGACATGCCGGAACCACATGCCAATCACACCGGAAGCACCTGCCGAGCATGCCAGAACCACCTGCTCGACTGGCCAAACCCATCTGCTGGACACGCCAAAATCACCTGCCGGCTACACCAGAACCACTCGGCAGACACTCCGGAATCACCTGCCGGTCACGCCAACATCACCTTCCAGCTATGCCAGAACCACTTGGTGGACACCGTGGAAACACCTGTCGGGACTGCCGGAACCACCTATCAGACGTGACAGAACAATGTGCCTGAGATGCCGGAACCACTCCCCGAACAGACCGAAACCACCTGCCAGACCCGCCTGAACCACCGGCCGAGCACGCGGGAACCTCCTGCTCGACTCACTGGAACCACCTACCTGACACGCTAAAATCACCTTCCGGGTATGCCACAACCACTTGGTGGACACTCCGGAATCATCTGCTGGACATGCCAGAACCAGCTCTCAGACACACCAGAACCACATGCCAGACACGCCGGAAGCACCTGCTGAGCATGCCTGAGCCAAATGCTCGACTTGCAAGAAGCACCTGCCAGACACGCCAAAATCACCTGCCGGGTACGCCAGAACCATGTGGCGGACACTCCGGAATCACCTGTCGGGCATGCCGGAACCAACTCTCCGACGTGCCAGAACCTCGTGCCGGTCACGCCAGAACCACCTGCCGGACACGCCGGACACACCGGCTCAACTCGCCGGAACCACTGCCGGACATGCAAAATGACCTGCCGGCTACGCCAGAACCACTTGGCGGACACTCCAGAATCACCTGTCGGGCATGCCTGAACCGCCTCTCAGACTTGCCAGAACCATGTTCCGGACACGCCGGTACCACCTGCCGAGTATGCCGGAACCACCTGATCCACTCCCCAGAACCACCAGCTGGACACGCCAGAATCACCTGCCGACTACGCCAGAACCACTCGGCAGACACTCCGGAACCACCTGCCGGGCATGCCGGAACCACCTCTCAGAGGTGCCAGAACCACATGCCGAACACTCCGGAATCACCTGCTGGGCATGCCGGGAACCACCTCTCAGAGGTGCCAGAACCACATGCCGGACGCTCCCGAATCACCTGCCGGGCATGCCGGAACCATCTCTCAGACGTGCAAGAACCTTGTTCCGGACATGCTGGTACCACCTGCCGAGCTCGCCGGAACCACCTGCTGTGCACGCCAAAATCACCTGCCAGCTACGCCAGAACCACACGGCAGACACTCCGGAATCACCTGCCGGGCTGGCTGGAACCACCTGCCGGTCACGCCAACATCACCTTTCAGCTACGCCAGAACCACTTGGCGGACACTCTGGAAACACCTGTCGGGCCGGCCGGAACCACGCCTCAGACGTGCCAGAACCATGTGCCTGAGATGCCAGAACCACTCCCCGAACAGACCGAAACCACCTGCCAGACCCGCCTGAACCCCCTGGCGAGCACGCCCGATCCACCTGCTCAACTAGCCGGAACCAACTTCCTGACACGAAAAAATCACCTGCCAGGTACACAAGAACCACTTGGTGGACACTCCGGAATCATCTGCCGGAGATGCCACAACCAGCTCTCAGACACACCAGAACCACGAGCCAGAGACGCCGGAAGCACCAGCTGAGCATACCTCAGCCACCTGCTCGACTCGCAAGATACACCTGTCGGACAAGTGTAAATCACCTGCCGGGTACGCCAGAAACACTGGGCGGACGCTCCGGAATCACCTGTCGGGCGTGCCGGAACCACCTCTCAGACTTGCCAGAACCATGTTCTGGACACGCCGGTACCACCTGCCGAGTATGCCGGAACCAGCTGATCCACTCCCCAGAACCACCTAGTGGACACGCCAAAATCACCTGCCAGCTACGCCAGAACCACTCGGCAGACACTCCGGAATCACAGGCCAGGCATTCCGGAACCACCTCTCAGAGGTGCCAGAACCAAATGCCGGAGACTCCGGTATCACCTGCCGGGCATGCCGGAACCTCCTCTCAGAGGTGCCAGAACCACATGCCGGACACTCCGGAATCACCTGCCGGGCATGCTGGAACCACGTGCTGGACATGCCGGAACCACCTGCCGGACATGCCGGAACCACCTGCCGGACATTCCGGAACCACCGGCTCGACTCGCCGGAACCATTGCCGGACATGCAAAATCACCTGCCGGCTACGCCAGAACCACTTGGCGAACACTCCGGTATCACCTGCCGGGCATGCCGGAACCACCTCTCAGAGGTGCCAGAACCACATGCCGGACACTCCGGAATCACCTGCCGGGCATGCCGGAAACACCTGCCGGGCATGCCGGAACCACCTCTCAGAGGTGCCAGAACCACATGCCGAACACTCCGGAATCACCTGCTGGGCATGCCGGGAACCACCTCTCAGAGGTGCCAGAACCACATGCCGGACACTCCCGAATCACCTGCCGGGCATGCCGGAACCATCTCTCAGACGTGCAAGAACCTTGTTCCGGACATGCTGGTACCACCTGCCGAGCTCGCCGGAACCACCTGCTGTACACGCCAAAATCACCTGCCAGCTACGCCAGAACCACACGGCAGACACTCCGGAATCACCTGCCGGGCTGGCTGGAACCACCTGCCGGTCACGCCAACATCACCTTTCAGCTACGCCAGAACCACTTGGCGGACACTCTGGAAACACCTGTCGGGCCGGCCGGAACCACGTCTCAGACGTGCCAGAACCATGTGCCTGAGATGCCAGAACCACTCCCCGAACAGACCGAAACCACCTGCCAGACCCGCCTGAACCCCCTGGCGAGCACGCCTGATCCACCTGCTCAACTAGCCGGAACCAACTTCCTGACACGAAAAAATCACCTGCCAGGTACACAAGAACCAGTTGGTGGACACTCCGGAATCATCTGCCGGAGATTCCAGAACCAGCTCTCAGACACACCAGAACCACGTGCCAGAGACGCCGGAAGCACCAGCTGAGCATGCCTCAGCCATCTGCTCGACTTGCAAGAAACACGTGCCTGGCACGCCAAAATCACCTGCCGGGTACGCCAGAACCACGTGGCGGACACTCCGGAATCACCTGTCGGGCATGCCGGAACCAACTCTCAGACGTGCTAGAACCTCGTGCCGGTCACCCCAGAACCACCTGCCGGACAGACCGGAAACAACTGCTGGATACGTCGCAACCACAGGCTCGACTCGCCGGAACCACCGCCGGACATGCAAAATGACCTGCCGGCTACGCCACAAGAATATGGCGAACACTCCGGAATCACCAGTCGGGCCTGCCGGAACCACCTCTCAGACTTGCCAGAACCATGTTCCGGACACGCCGGTACCACCTGCCGAGTATGCCGGAACCACCTGATCCACTCCCCAGAACCACCTGCTGGATACGCCAGAATCACCTGCCGGCTAGTCCAGAACCACTTGGCAGACACTCCGTAACCAACTGCCGGGCATGCCGGAACCACCTCTCAGAGGTGCCAGAACCGCATGCCGGACACTCCGGAATCAAGTGCCGGGCATGCCGGAACCACCTCTCAGAGAGGCCAGAACCACATGCCGGACACTCCCGAATCACCTGCCGGGCATGCCGGAACCATCTCTCAGACGTGCCAGAACCGTGTGCCTGAGATGCCGGAACCACACCCCGAACAGACGAAACCACCTGCCAGACCCGCCTGAACCACCTGCCGAGCACGCCGGAACCACCTACTCGACTCGCTGGAATCACCTACCTGACACGCTAAAATCACCTGCCGGGTATGCCACAACCACTTGGTGGACACTCCGGAATCATCTGTCGGACATGTCAGAACCAGCTCTCAGACACACCAGAACCACATGCCAGACACGCCGGAAGCACCTGCTGAGCATGCCTGAGCCAAATGCTCGACTTGCAAGAAGCACCTGCCAGACACGCCAAAATCACCTGCCGGGTACGCCAGAACCATGTGGCGGACACTCCGGAATCACCTGTCGGGCATGCCGGAACCAACTCTCCGACGTGCCAGAACCTCGTGCCGGTCACGCCAGAACCACCTGCCGGACAGACCGGAACCACCGGCTCAACTCGCCGGAACCACCGCCGGACATGCAAAATGACCTGCCGGCTACGCCAGAACCACTTGGCGGACACTCCGGAATCACCTGTCGGGCATGCCTGAACCACCTCTCAGACTTGCCAGAACCATGTTCCGGACACGCCGGTACCACCTGCCGACTATGCCGGAACCACCTGATCCACTCCCCAGAACCACCAGCTGGACACGCCAGAATCACCTGCCGACTACGCCAGAACCACTCGGCAGACTCTCCGGAACCACCTGCCGGGCATGCCGGAACCACCTCTCAGAGGTGCCAGAACCACATGCCGAACACTCCGGAATCACCTGCCGGGCATGCCGGGAACCACCTCTCAGAGGTGCCAGAACCACATGCCGGACACTCCCGAATCACCTGCCGGGCATGCCGGAACCATCTCTCAGACGTGCAAGAACCTTGTTCCGGACATGCTGGTACCACCTGCCGAGCTCGCCGGAACCACCTGCTGTACACGCCAAAATCACCTGCCAGCTACGCCAGAACCACACGGCAGACACTCCGGAATCACCTGCCGGGCTGGCTGGAACCACCTGCCGGTCACGCCAACATCACCTTTCAGCTACGCCAGAACCACTTGGCGGACACTCCGGAAACACCTGTCGGGCCGGCCGGAACCACGTCTCAGACGTGCCAGAACCATGTGCCTGAGATGCCAGAACCACTCCCCGAACAGACCGAAACCACCTGCCAGACCCGCCTGAACCCCCTGGCGAGCACGCCTGATCCACCTGCTCAACTAGCCGGAACCAACTTCCTGACACGAAAAAATCACCTGCCAGGTATACAAGAACCACTTGGTGGACACTCCGGAATCATCTGCCGGAGATTCCAGAACCAGCTCTCAGACACACCAGAACCACGTGCCAGAGACGCCGGAAGCACCAGCTGAGCATGCCTCAGCCATCTGCTCGACTCGCAAGATACACCTGTCGGACAGGCGTTAATCACCTGCCGGGTACGCCAGAAACACTGGGCGGACGCTCCGGAATCACCTGTCGGGCATGCCGGAACCACCTCTCAGACTTGCCAGAACCATGTTCTGGACACGCCGGTACCACCTGCCGAGTATGCCGGAACCAGCTGATCCACTCCCCAGAACCACCTAGTGGACACGCCAAAATCAACTGCCGGCTACGCCAGAACCACTCGGCAGACACTCCGGAATCACAGGCCAGGCATTCCGGAACCACCTCTCAGAGGTGCCAGAACCAAATGCCGGAGACTCCGGTATCACCAGCCGGGCATGCCGGAACCACCTCTCAGAGGTGCCAGAACCACATGCCGGACACTCCGGAATCACCTGCCGGGCATGCTGGAACCACGTGCTGGACATGCCGGAACCACCTGCCGGACATGCCGGAACCACCTGCCGGACATGCCGGAACCACCTGCCGGACATTCCGGAACCACCGGCTCGACTCGCCGGAACCATTGCCGGACATGCAAAATCACCTGCCGGCTACGCCAGAACCACTTGGCGAACACTCCGGTATCACCTGCCGGGCATGCCGGAACCACCTCTCAGAGGTGCCAGAACCACATGCCGGACACTCCGGTATCACCTGCCGGGCATGCCGGAACCACCTCTCAGAGGTGCCAGAACCACATGCCGGACACTCCGGAACCACCTGTCGGGCCTGCCGGAACCACCTCTCAGACTTGCCAGAACCATGTTCCGGACACGCCGGTACCACCTGCCAAGTATGCCGGAACCACCTGATCCACTCCCCAGAACCACCTGCTGGATACGCCAGAATCACCTGCCGGCTAGTCCAGAACCACTTGGCAGACACTCCGTAACCAACTGCCGGGCATGCCGGAACCACCTCTCAGAGGTGCCAGAACCGCATGCCGGACACTCCGGAATCAAGTGCCTGGCATGCCGGAACCACCTCTCAGAGAGGCCAGAACCACATGCCGGACACTCCCGAATCACCTGCCGGGCATGCCGGAACCATCTCTCAGACGTGCCAGAACCGTGTGCCTGAGATGCCGGAACCACACCCCGAACAGACGAAACCACCTGCCAGACCCGCCTGAACCACCTGCCGAGCACGCCGGAACCACCTACTCGACTCGCTGGAACCACCTACCTGACACGCTAAAATCACCTGCCGGGTATGCCACAACCACTTGGTGGACACTCCGGAATCATCTGCCGGACATGCCAGAACCAGCTCTCAGACACAACAGAACCACGTGCTAGAGACGCCGGAAGCACCAGCTGAGCATGCCTGAGCCAAATGCTCGACTTGCAAGAAGCACCTGCCAGACACGCGAAAATCACCTGCCGGGTACGCCAGAACCACGTGGCGGACACTCCGGAATCACCTGTCGGGCATGCCGGAACCAACTCTCAGACGTGCCAGAACCTCGTGCCGGTCACGCCAGAACCACCTGCCGGACAGACCGGAAACACCTGCTGGATACGCCGCAACCACCGGCTCGACTCGCCGGAACCACCGCCGGACATGCAAAATGACCTGCCGGCTACGCCACAACCTCATGGCGAACACTCCGGAATCACCTGTCGGGCCTGCCGGAACCACCTCTCAGACTTGCCAGAACCATGTTCCGGACACGCCGGTACCACCTGCCAAGTATGCCAGAACCACCTGATCCACTCCCCAGAACCACCTGCTGGATACGCCAGAATCACCTGCCGGCTAGTCCAGAACCACTTGGCAGACACTCCGTAACCAACTGCCGGGCATGCCGGAACCACCTCTCAGAGGTGCCAGAACCGCATGCCGGACACTCCGGAATCAAGTGCCGGGCATGCCGGAACCACCTCTCAGAGAGGCCAGAACCACATGCCGGACACTCCCGAATCACCTGCCGGGCATGCCGGAACCATCTCTCAGACTTGCCAGAACCATGTTCTGGACACGCCGGTACCACCTGCCGAGTATGCCGGAACCAGCTGATCAACTCGCCATAACCACCTAGTGGACACGCCAAAATCAACTGCCGGCTACGCCAGAACCACTCGGCAGACACTCCGGAATCACAGGCCAGGCATTCCGGAACCACCTCTCAGAGGTGCCAGAACCAAATGCCGGAGACTCCGGTATCACCAGCCGGGCATGCCGGAACCACCTCTCAGAGGTGCCAGAACCACTTGGCGAACACTCCGGAATCACCTGCCGGGCATGGCAGAACCACCTCTCAGACATGCCGGAACCACATGCCAATGACACCGGAAGCACTTGCCGAGCACGCCAGAACCACCTGCTCGACTCGCCAAATCCACCTGGTGGACACGCCAAAATCACCTGCTGGCTACACCACAACCATTTGGTGAACGCTTTGGAATCACCTGCCGGGCTGGCTGGAACCACCTGCCGGTCACGCCAACATCACCTGCCAGCTATGCCAGAACCACTTGGCGGACACCATGGAAACACCTGTCGGGCCGGCCGGAACCACGTATCAGACGTGCCAGAACCATGAGACTGAGATGCCGGAACCACAACCCGAACAGACCGAAACCACCTGCCAGACCCGCCTGAACCACGTGCCGAGCATGCCGGAACCGCCTACTCGACTCTCTGGAACCACCTACCTGACACGCTAAAATCACCTGCCGGGTATGCCACAACCACTTGGTGGACACTCCGGAATCATCTGCCGGACATGCCAGAACCAGCTCTCAGACACACCAGAACCACGTGCCAGACACGCCGGAAGCACCTGCTGAGCATGCCTGAGCCAAATGCTCGACTTGCAAGAAACACCTGCCTGACACGCCAAAATCACCTGCCGGGTACGCCAGAACCACCTGGCGGACACTCCGGAATCACCTGTCGGGCATGCCGGAACCAACTCTCAGACGTGCCAGTACCTCGTGCCGGTCACGCCAGAACCACCTGCCGGACAGACAGGAAACACTTGCTGGACACGCCGCAACCACCGGCTCGACTCGCCGGAACCACCGCCGGACATGCAAAATGACCTGCCGGCTACGCCAGAACCACATGGCGAACACTCCGGAATCACCTGTCGGGCCTGACGGAAACCACCTCTCAACTTGCCAGAACCATGTTCCGGACACGCCGGTACCACCTGCCGAGTATGCCGGAACCACCTGATCCACTCCCCAGAACCACCTGCTGGATACGCCAGAATCACCTGCCGACTACGCCAGCACCACTCGGCAGACACTCCGGAACCACCTGCCGGGCATGCCGGAACCACCTCTCAGAGGTGCCACAACCACATGCCGAACACTCCGGAATCAACTGCCGGGCATGCCGGAACCACCTCTCAGAGAGGCCAGATCCACATGCCGGACACTCCCAAATCACCTGCCGGGCATGCCGGAACCATCTCTCAGACGTGCCAGAACCGTGTGCCTGAGATGCCGGAACCACACCCCGAACAGACGAAACCACCTGCCAGACCCGCCTGAACCACCTGCCGAGCACGCCGGAACCACCTACTCGACTCGCTGGAACCACCTACCTGACACGCTAAAATCACCTGCCGGGTATGCCACAACCACTTGGTGGACACTCCGGAATCATCTGCCGGACATGCCAGAACCAGCTCTCAGACACACCAGAACCACATGCCAGACACGCCGGAAGCACCTGCTGAGCATGCCTGAGCCAAATGCTCGACTTGCAAGAAGCACCTGCCAGACACGCCAAAATCACCTGCCGGGTACGCCAGAACCATGTGGCGGACACTCCGGAATCACCTGTCGGGCATGCCGGAACCAACTCTCCGACGTGCCAGAACCTCGTGCCGGTCACGCCAGAACCACCTGCCGGACACGCCGGAACCACCGGCTCAACTCGCCGGAACCACCGCCGGACATGCAAAATGACCTGCCGGCTACGCCAGAACCACTTGGCGGACACTCCGGAATCACCTGTCGGGCATGCCTGAACCGCCTCTCAGACTTGCCAGAACCATGTTCCGGACACGCCGGTACCACCTGCCGAGTATGCCGGAACCACCTGATCCACTCCCCAGAACCACCAGCTGGACACGCCAGAATCACCTGCCGACTACGCCAGAACCACTCGGCAGACACTCCGGAACCACCTGCCGGGCATGCCGGAACCACCTCTCAGAGGTGCCAGAACCACATGCCGAACACTCCGGAATCACCTGCTGGGCATGCCGGGAACCACCTCTCAGAGGTGCCAGAACCACATGCCGGACACTCCCGAATCACCTGCCGGGCATGCCGGAACCATCTCTCAGACGTGCAAGAACCTTGTTCCGGACATGCTGGTACCACCTGCCGAGCTCGCCGGAACCACCTGCTGTACACGCCAAAATCACCTGCCAGCTACGCCAGAACCACACGGCAGACACTCCGGAATCACCTGCCGGGCTGGCTGGAACCACCTGCCGGTCACGCCAACATCACCTTTCAGCTACGCCAGAACCACTTGGCGGACACTCCGGAAACACCTGTCGGGCCGGCCGGAACCACGTCTCAGACGTGCCAGAACCATGTGCCTGAGATGCCAGAACCACTCCCCGAACAGACCGAAACCACCTGCCAGACCCGCCTGAACCCCCTGGCGAGCACGCCTGATCCACCTGCTCAACTAGCCGGAACCAACTTCCTGACACGAAAAAATCACCTGCCAGGTATACAAGAACCACTTGGTGGACACTCCGGAATCATCTGCCGGAGATTCCAGAACCAGCTCTCAGACACACCAGAACCACGTGCCAGAGACGCCGGAAGCACCAGCTGAGCATGCCTCAGCCATCTGCTCGACTCGCAAGATACACCTGTCGGACAGGCGTTAATCACCTGCCGGGTACGCCAGAAACACTGGGCGGACGCTCCGGAATCACCTGTCGGGCATGCCGGAACCACCTCTCAGACTTGCCAGAACCATGTTCTGGACACGCCGGTACCACCTGCCGAGTATGCCGGAACCAGCTGATCCACTCCCCAGAACCACCTAGTGGACACGCCAAAATCAACTGCCGGCTACGCCAGAACCACTCGGCAGACACTCCGGAATCACAGGCCAGGCATTCCGGAACCACCTCTCAGAGGTGCCAGAACCAAATGCCGGAGACTCCGGTATCACCAGCCGGGCATGCCGGAACCACCTCTCAGAGGTGCCAGAACCACATGCCGGACACTCCGGAATCACCTGCCGGGCATGCTGGAACCACGTGCTGGACATGCCGGAACCACCTGCCGGACATGCCGGAACCACCTGCCGGACATGCCGGAACCACCTGCCGGACATTCCGGAACCACCGGCTCGACTCGCCGGAACCATTGCCGGACATGCAAAATCACCTGCCGGCTACGCCAGAACCACTTGGCGAACACTCCGGTATCACCTGCCGGGCATGCCGGAACCACCTCTCAGAGGTGCCAGAACCACATGCCGGACACTCCGGAATCACCTGCCGGGCATGCCGGAACCACCTCTCAGAGGTGCCAGAACCACATGCCGGACACTCCGGAACCACCTGCCGGACATGCCGGAACCACCAGCTCGACTCGCCGGAACCATGGCCGGACATGCAAAATCACCTGCCGGCTACGCCAGAACCACTTGGCGAACACTCCGGAATCACCTGCCGGGCATGGAGGAACCACCTCTCAGACATGACGGAACCACATGCCAATGACACCGGAAGCAGCTGCCGAGCACGCCAGAACCACCTGCTCGACTCGCCAAATCCACCTGGTGGACACGCCAAAATCACCTGCCGGCTACGCCACAACCATTTGGTGAACGCTTCGGAATCACCTGCCGGGCTGGCTGGAACCACCTGCCGGTCACGCCAACATCACCTGCCAGCTATGCCAGAACCACTTGGCGGACACCATGGAAACACCTGTCGGGCCGGCCGGAACCACCTATTAGACGTGCCAGAACCATGTGCCTGAGATGCCGGAACCACACCCCGAACAGACCGAAACCACCTGCCAGACCCGCCTGAACCACCTGCCGAGCACGCCGGAACCGCCTACTCGACTCGCAGGAACCACCTACCTGACACGCTAAAATCACCTGCCGGGTATGCCACAACCACTTGGTGGACACTCCGGAATCATCTGCCGGAGATTCCAGAACCAGCTCTCAGACACACCAGAACCACGTGCCAGAGACGCCGGAAGCACCAGCTGAGCATGCCTGAGCCATATGCTCGACTTGCAAGAAACACGTGCCTGGCACGCCAAAATCACCTGCCGGGTACGCCAGAACCACGTGGCGGACACTCCGGAATCACCTGTCGGGCATGCCGGAACCAACTCTCAGACGTGCCAGAACCTCGTGCCGGTCACGCCAGAACCACCTGCCGGACAGACCGGAAACACCTGCTGGATACGCCGCAACCACCTGCTCGACTCGCCGGAACGACCGCCGGACATGCAAAATGACCTGCCGGCTACGCCACAAGAACATGGCGAACACTCCGGAATCACCTGTCGGGCCTGCCGGAACCACCTCTCAGACTTGCCAGAACCATGTTCCGGACACGCCGGTACCACCTGCCGAGTATGCCGGAACCACCTGATCCACTCCCCAGAACCACCTGCTGGATACGCCAGAATCACCTGCCGGCTAGTCCAGAACCACTTGGCAGACACTCCGTAACCAACTGCCGGGCATGCCGGAACCACCTCTCAGAGGTGCCAGAACCGCATGCCGGACACTCCGGAATCAAGTGCCGGGCATGCCGGAACCACCTCTCAGAGAGGCCAGAACCACATGCCGGACACTCCCGAATCACCTGCCGGGCATGCCGGAACCATCTCTCAGACGTGCCAGAACCGTGTGCCTGAGATGCCGGAACCACACCCCGAACAGACGAAACCACCTGCCAGACCCGCCTGAACCACCTGCCGAGCACGCCGGAACCACCTACTCGACTCGCTGGAACCACCTACCTGACACGCTAAAATCACCTGCCGGGTATGCCACAACCACTTGGTGGACACTCCGGAATCATCTGCCGGACATGCCAGAACCAGCTCTCAGACACACCAGAACCACATGCCAGACACGCCGGAAGCACCTGCTGAGCATGCCTGAGCCAAATGCTCGACTTGCAAGAAGCACCTGCCAGACACGCCAAAATCACCTGCCGGGTACGCCAGAACCATGTGGCGGACACTCCGGAATCACCTGTCGGGCATGCCGGAACCAACTCTCCGACGTGCCAGAACCTCGTGCCGGTCACGCCAGAACCACCAGCCGGACACGCCGGAACCACCGGCTCAACTCGCCGGAACCACCGCCGGACATGCAAAATGACCTGCCGGCTACGCCAGAACCACTTGGCGGACACTCCGGAATCACCTGTCGGGCATGCCTGAACCGCCTCTCAGACTTGCCAGAACCATGTTCCGGACACGCCGGTACCACCTGCCGAGTATGCCGGAACCACCTGATCCACTCCCCAGAACCACCAGCTGGACACGCCAGAATCACCTGCCGACTACGCCAGAACCACTCGGCAGACACTCCGGAACCACCTGCCGGGCATGCCGGAACCACCTCTCAGAGGTGCCAGAACCACATGCCGAACACTCCGGAATCACCTGCTGGGCATGCCGGGAACCACCTCTCAGAGGTGCCAGAACCACATGCCGGACACTCCCGAATCACCTGCCGGGCATGCCGGAACCATCTCTCAGACGTGCAAGAACCTTGTTCCGGACATGCTGGTACCACCTGCCGAGCTCGCCGGAACCACCTGCTGTACACGCCAAAATCACCTGCCAGCTACGCCAGAACCACACGGCAGACACTCCGGAATCACCTGCCGGGCTGGCTGGAACCACCTGCCGGTCACGCCAACATCACCTTTCAGCTACGCCAGAACCACTTGGCGGACACTCCGGAAACACCTGTCGGGCCGGCCGGAACCACGTCTCAGACGTGCCAGAACCATGTGCCTGAGATGCCAGAACCACTCCCCGAACAGACCGAAACCACCTGCCAGACCCGCCTGAACCCCCTGGCGAGCACGCCTGATCCACCTGCTCAACTAGCCGGAACCAACTTCCTGACACGAAAAAATCACCTGCCAGGTATACAAGAACCACTTGGTGGACACTCCGGAATCATCTGCCGGAGATTCCAGAACCAGCTCTCAGACACACCAGAACCACGTGCCAGAGACGCCGGAAGCACCAGCTGAGCATGCCTCAGCCATCTGCTCGACTCGCAAGATACACCTGTCGGACAGGCGTAAATCACCTGCCGGGTACGCCAGAAACACTGGGCGGACGCTCCGGAATCACCTGTCGGGCATGCCGGAACCACCTCTCAGACTTGCCAGAACCATGTTCTGGACACGCCGGTACCACCTGCCGAGTATGCCGGAACCAGCTGATCCACTCCCCAGAACCACCTAGTGGACACGCCAAAATCAACTGCCGGCTACGCCAGAACCACTCGGCAGACACTCCGGAATCACAGGCCAGGCATTCCGGAACCACCTCTCAGAGGTGCCAGAACCAAATGCCGGAGACTCCGGTATCACCAGCCGGGCATGCCGGAACCACCTCTCAGAGGTGCCAGAACCACATGCCGGACACTCCGGAATCACCTGCCGGGCATGCTGGAACCACGTGCTGGACATGCCGGAACCACCTGCCGGACATGCCGGAACCACCTGCCGGACATTCCGGAACCACCGGCTCGACTCGCCGGAACCATTGCCGGACATGCAAAATCACCTGCCGGCTACGCCAGAACCACTTGGCGAACACTCCGGTATCACCTGCCGGGCATGCCGGAACCACCTCTCAGAGGTGCCAGAACCACATGCCGGACACTCCGGAATCACCTGCCGGGCATGCCGGAACCACCTCTCAGAGGTGCCAGAACCACATGCCGGACACTCCGGAACCACCTGCCGGACATGCCGGAACCACCAGCTCGACTCGCCGGAACCATGGCCGGACATGCAAAATCACCTGCCGGCTACGCCAGAACCACTTGGCGAACACTCCGGAATCACCTGCCGGGCATGGAGGAACCACCTCTCAGACATGACGGAACCACATGCCAATGACACCGGAAGCAGCTGCCGAGCACGCCAGAACCACCTGCTCGACTCGCCAAATCCACCTGGTGGACACGCCAAAATCACCTGCCGGCTACGCCACAACCATTTGGTGAACGCTTCGGAATCACCTGCCGGGCTGGCTGGAACCACCTGCCGGTCACGCCAACATCACCTGCCAGCTATGCCAGAACCACTTGGCGGACACCATGGAAACACCTGTCGGGCCGGCCGGAACCACCTATCAGACGTGCCAGAACCATGTGCCTGAGATGCCGGAACCACACCCCGAACAGACCGAAACCACCTGCCAGACCCGCCTGAACCACCTGCCGAGCACGCCGGAACCGCCTACTCGACTCGCCGGAACCACCTACCTGACACGCTAAAATCACCTGCCGGGTATGCCACAACCACTTGGTGGACACTCCGGAATCATCTGCCGGAGATTCCAGAACCAGCTCTCAGACACACCAGAACCACGTGCCAGAGACGCCGGAAGCACCAGCTGAGCATGCCTCAGCCATCTGCTCGACTCGCAAGATACACCTGTCGGACAGGCGTAAATCACCTGCCGGGTACGCCAGAAACACTGGGCGGACGCTCCGGAATCACCTGTCGGGCATGCCGGAACCACCTCTCAGACTTGCCAGAACCATGTTCTGGACACGCCGGTACCACCTGCCGAGTATGCCGGAACCAGCTGATCCACTCCCCAGAACCACCTAGTGGACACGCCAAAATCAACTGCCGGCTACGCCAGAACCACTCGGCAGACACTCCGGAATCACAGGCCAGGCATTCCGGAACCACCTCTCAGAGGTGCCAGAACCAAATGCCGGAGACTCCGGTATCACCAGCCGGGCATGCCGGAACCACCTCTCAGAGGTGCCAGAACCACATGCCGGACACTCCGGAATCACCTGCCGGGCATGCGGAACCACGTGCTGGAACCACCTGCCGGACATGCCGGAACCACCTGCCGGACATTCCGGAACCACCGGCTCGACTCGCCGGAACCATTGCCGGACATGCAAAATCACCTGCCGGCTACGCCAGAACCACTTGGCGAACACTCCGGTATCACCTGCCGGGCATGCCGGAACCACCTCTCAGAGGTGCCAGAACCACATGCCGGACACTCCGGAATCACCTGCCGGGCATGCCGGAACCACCTGCCGGACATGCCGGAACCACCGGCTCGACTCGCCGGAACCATGGCCGGACATGCAAAATCACCTGCCGGCTACGCCAGAACCACTTGGCGAACACTCCGGAATCACCTGCCGGGCATGGAGGAACCACCTCTCAGACATGACGGAACCACATGCCAATGACACCGGAAGCAGCTGCCGAGCACGCCAGAACCACCTGCTCGACTCGCCAAATCCACCTGGTGGACACGCCAAAATCACCTGCCGGCTACGCCACAACCATTTGGTGAACACTTCGGAATCACCTGCCGGGCTGGCTGGAACCACCTGCCGGTCACGCCAACATCACCTGCCAGCTATGCCAGAACCACTTGGCGGACACCATGGAAACACCTGTCGGGCCGGCCGGAACCATCTATCAGACGTGCCAGAACCATGTGCCTGAGATGCCGGAACCACACCCCGAACAGACCGAAACCACCTGCCAGACCCGCCTGAACCACCTGCCGAGCACGCCGGAACCACCTACTCGACTCGCTGGAACCACCTACCTGACACGCTAAAATCACCTGCCGGGTATGCCACAACCACTTGGTGGACACTCCGGAATCATCTGCCGGACATGCCAGAACCAGCTCTCAGACACAACAGAACCACGTGCTAGAGACGCCGGAAGCACCAGCTGAGCATGCCTGAGCCAAATGCTCGACTTGCAAGAAACACGTGCCTGGCACGCCAAAATCACCTGCCGGGTACGCCAGAACCACGTGGCGGACACTCCGGAATCACCTGTCGGGCATGCCGGAACCAACTCTCAGACGTGCCAGAACCTCGTGCCGGTCACGCCAGAACCACCTGCCGGACAGACCGGAAACACCTGCTGGATACGCCGCAACCACCGGCTCGACTCGCCGGAACCACCGCCGGACATGCAAAATGACCTGCCGGCTACGCCACAACAACATGGCGAACACTCCGGAATCACCTGTCGGGCCTGCCGGAACCACCTCTCAGACTTGCCAGAACCATGTTCCGGACACGCCGGTACCACCTGCCGAGTATGCCGGAACCACCTGATCCACTCCCCAGAACCACCTGCTGGATACGCCAGAATCACCTGCCGGCTAGTCCAGAACCACTTGGCAGACACTCCGTAACCAACTGCCGGGCATGCCGGAACCACCTCTCAGAGGTGCCAGAACCGCATGCCGGACACTCCGGAATCAAGTGCCGGGCATGCCGGAACCACCTCTCAGAGAGGCCAGAACCACATGCCGGACACTCCCGAATCACCTGCCGGGCATGCCGGAACCATCTCTCAGACGTGCCAGAACCGTGTGCCTGAGATGCCGGAACCACACCCCGAACAGACGAAACCACCTGCCAGACCCGCCTGAACCACCTGCCGAGCACGCCGGAACCACCTACTCGACTCGCTGGAACCACCTACCTGACACGCTAAAATCACCTGCCGGGTATGCCACAACCACTTGGTGGACACTCCGGAATCATCTGCCGGACATGCCAGAACCAGCTCTCAGACACACCAGAACCACATGCCAGACACGCCGGAAGCACCTGCTGAGCATGCCTGAGCCAAATGCTCGACTTGCAAGAAGCACCTGCCAGACACGCCAAAATCACCTGCCGGGTACGCCAGAACCATGTGGCGGACACTCCGGAATCACCTGTCGGGCATGCCGGAACCAACTCTCCGACGTGCCAGAACCTCGTGCCGGTCACGCCAGAACCACCTGCCGGACACGCCGGAACCACCGGCTCAACTCGCCGGAACCACCGCCGGACATGCAAAATGACCTGCCGGCTACGCCAGAACCACTTGGCGGACACTCCGGAATCACCTGTCGGGCATGCCTGAACCGCCTCTCAGACTTGCCAGAACCATGTTCCGGACACGCCGGTACCACCTGCCGAGTATGCCGGAACCACCTGATCCACTCCCCAGAACCACCAGCTGGACACGCCAGAATCACCTGCCGACTACGCCAGAACCACTCGGCAGACACTCCGGAACCACCTGCCGGGCATGCCGGAACCACCTCTCAGAGGTGCCAGAACCACATGCCGAACACTCCGGAATCACCTGCTGGGCATGCCGGGAACCACCTCTCAGAGGTGCCAGAACCACATGCCGGACACTCCCGAATCACCTGCCGGGCATGCCGGAACCATCTCTCAGACGTGCAAGAACCTTGTTCCGGACATGCTGGTACCACCTGCCGAGCTCGCCGGAACCACCTGCTGTACACGCCAAAATCACCTGCCAGCTACGCCAGAACCACACGGCAGACACTCCGGAATCACCTGCCGGGCTGGCTGGAACCACCTGCCGGTCACGCCAACATCACCTTTCAGCTACGCCAGAACCACTTGGCGGACACTCCGGAAACACCTGTCGGGCCGGCCGGAACCACGTCTCAGACGTGCCAGAACCATGTGCCTGAGATGCCAGAACCACTCCCCGAACAGACCGAAACCACCTGCCAGACCCGCCTGAACCCCCTGGCGAGCACGCCTGATCCACCTGCTCAACTAGCCGGAACCAACTTCCTGACACGAAAAAATCACCTGCCAGGTATACAAGAACCACTTGGTGGACACTCCGGAATCATCTGCCGGAGATTCCAGAACCAGCTCTCAGACACACCAGAACCACGTGCCAGAGACGCCGGAAGCACCAGCTGAGCATGCCTCAGCCATCTGCTCGACTCGCAAGATACACCTGTCGGACAGGCGTAAATCACCTGCCGGGTACGCCAGAAACACTGGGCGGACGCTCCGGAATCACCTGTCGGGCATGCCGGAACCACCTCTCAGACTTGCCAGAACCATGTTCTGGACACGCCGGTACCACCTGCCGAGTATGCCGGAACCAGCTGATCCACTCCCCATAACCACCTAGTGGACACGCCAAAATCAACTGCCGGCTACGCCAGAACCACTCGGCAGACACTCCGGAATCACAGGCCAGGCATTCCGGAACCACCTCTCAGAGGTGCCAGAACCAAATGCCGGAGACTCCGGTATCACCAGCCGGGCATGCCGGAACCACCTCTCAGAGGTGCCAGAACCACATGCCGGACACTCCGGAATCACCTGCCGGGCATGCTGGAACCACGTGCTGGACATGCCGGAACCACCTGCCGGCCATGCCGGAACCACCTGCCGGACATTCCGGAACCACCGGCTCGACTCGCCGGAACCATTGCCGGACATGCAAAATCACCTGCCGGCTACGCCAGAACCACTTGGCGAACACTCCGGTATCACCTGCCGGGCATGCCGGAACCACCTCTCAGAGGTGCCAGAACCACATGCCGGACACTCCGGAATCACCTGCCGGGCATGCCGGAACCACCTGCCGGACATGCCGGAACCACCGGCTCGACTCGCCGGAACCATGGCCGGACATGCAAAATCACCTGCCGGCTACGCCAGAACCACTTGGCGAACACTCCGGAATCACCTGCCGGGCATGGAGGAACCACCTCTCAGACATGACGGAACCACATGCCAATGACACCGGAAGCAGCTGCCGAGCACGCCAGAACCACCTGCTCGACTCGCCAAATCCACCTGGTGGACACGCCAAAATCACCTGCCGGCTACGCCACAACCATTTGGTGAACGCTTCGGAATCACCTGCCGGGCTGGCTGGAACCACCTGCCGGTCACGCCAACATCACCTGCCAGCTATGCCAGAACCACTTGGCGGACACCATGGAAACACCTGTCGGGCCGGCCGGAACCACCTATCAGACGTGCCAGAACCATGTGCCTGAGATGCCGGAACCACACCCCGAACAGACCGAAACCACCTGCCAGACCCGCCTGAACCACCTGCCGAGCACGCCGGAACCGCCTACTCGACTCGCCGGAACCACCTACCTGACACGCTAAAATCACCTGCCGGGTATGCCACAACCACTTGGTGGACACTCCGGAATCATCTGCCGGACATGCCAGAACCAGCTCTCAGACACAACAGAACCACGTGCCAGAGACGCCGGAAGCACCAGCTGAGCATGCCTGAGCCAAATGCTCGACTTGCAAGAAACACGTGCCTGGCACGCCAAAATCACCTGCCGGGTACGCCAGAACCACGTGGCGGACACTCCGGAATCACCTGTCGGGCATGCCGGAACCAACTCTCAGACGTGCCAGAACCTCGTGCCGGTCACGCCAGAACCACCTGCCGGACAGACCGGAAACACCTGCTGGATACGCCGCAACCACCTGCTCGACTCGCCGGAACGACCGCCGGACATGCAAAATGACCTGCCGGCTACGCCACAAGAACATGGCGAACACTCCGGAATCACCTGTCGGGCCTGCCGGAACCACCTCTCAGACTTGCCAGAACCATGTTCCGGACACGCCGGTACCACCTGCCGAGTATGCCGGAACCACCTGATCCACTCCCCAGAACCACCTGCTGGATACGCCAGAATCACCTGCCGGCTAGTCCAGAACCACTTGGCAGACACTCCGTAACCAACTGCCGGGCATGCCGGAACCACCTCTCAGAGGTGCCAGAACCGCATGCCGGACACTCCGGAATCAAGTGCCGGGCATGCCGGAACCACCTCTCAGAGAGGCCAGAACCACATGCCGGACACTCCCGAATCACCTGCCGGGCATGCCGGAACCATCTCTCAGACGTGCCAGAACCGTGTGCCTGAGATGCCGGAACCACACCCCGAACAGACGAAACCACCTGCCAGACCCGCCTGAACCACCTGCCGAGCACGCCGGAACCACCTACTCGACTCGCTGGAACCACCTACCTGACACGCTAAAATCACCTGCCGGGTATGCCACAACCACTTGGTGGACACTCCGGAATCATCTGCCGGACATGCCAGAACCAGCTCTCAGACACACCAGAACCACATGCCAGACACGCCGGAAGCACCTGCTGAGCATGCCTGAGCCAAATGCTCGACTTGCAAGAAGCACCTGCCAGACACGCCAAAATCACCTGCCGGGTACGCCAGAACCATGTGGCGGACACTCCGGAATCACCTGTCGGGCATGCCGGAACCAACTCTCCGACGTGCCAGAACCTCGTGCCGGTCACGCCAGAACCACCTGCCGGACACGCCGGAACCACCGGCTCAACTCGCCGGAACCACCGCCGGACATGCAAAATGACCTGCCGGCTACGCCAGAACCACTTGGCGGACACTCCGGAATCACCTGTCGGGCATGCCTGAACCGCCTCTCAGACTTGCCAGAACCATGTTCCGGACACGCCGGTACCACCTGCCGAGTATGCCGGAACCACCTGATCCACTCCCCAGAACCACCAGCTGGACACGCCAGAATCACCTGCCGACTACGCCAGAACCACTCGGCAGACACTCCGGAACCACCTGCCGGGCATGCCGGAACCACCTCTCAGAGGTGCCAGAACCACATGCCGAACACTCCGGAATCACCTGCTGGGCATGCCGGGAACCACCTCTCAGAGGTGCCAGAACCACATGCCGGACACTCCCGAATCACCTGCCGGGCATGCCGGAACCATCTCTCAGACGTGCAAGAACCTTGTTCCGGACATGCTGGTACCACCTGCCGAGCTCGCCGGAACCACCTGCTGTACACGCCAAAATCACCTGCCAGCTACGCCAGAACCACACGGCAGACACTCCGGAATCACCTGCCGGGCTGGCTGGAACCACCTGCCGGTCACGCCAACATCACCTTTCAGCTACGCCAGAACCACTTGGCGGACACTCCGGAAACACCTGTCGGGCCGGCCGGAACCACGTCTCAGACGTGCCAGAACCATGTGCCTGAGATGCCAGAACCACTCCCCGAACAGACCGAAACCACCTGCCAGACCCGCCTGAACCCCCTGGCGAGCACGCCTGATCCACCTGCTCAACTAGCCGGAACCAACTTCCTGACACGAAAAAATCACCTGCCAGGTATACAAGAACCACTTGGTGGACACTCCGGAATCATCTGCCGGAGATTCCAGAACCAGCTCTCAGACACACCAGAACCACGTGCCAGAGACGCCGGAAGCACCAGCTGAGCATGCCTCAGCCATCTGCTCGACTCGCAAGATACACCTGTCGGACAGGCGTAAATCACCTGCCGGGTACGCCAGAAACACTGGGCGGACGCTCCGGAATCACCTGTCGGGCATGCCGGAACCACCTCTCAGACTTGCCAGAACCATGTTCTGGACACGCCGGTACCACCTGCCGAGTATGCCGGAACCAGCTGATCCACTCCCCATAACCACCTAGTGGACACGCCAAAATCAACTGCCGGCTACGCCAGAACCACTCGGCAGACACTCCGGAATCACAGGCCAGGCATTCCGGAACCACCTCTCAGAGGTGCCAGAACCAAATGCCGGAGACTCCGGTATCACCAGCCGGGCATGCCGGAACCACCTCTCAGAGGTGCCAGAACCACATGCCGGACACTCCGGAATCACCTGCCGGGCATGCTGGAACCACGTGCTGGACATGCCGGAACCACCTGCCGGACATGCCGGAACCACCTGCCGGACATTCCGGAACCACCGGCTCGACTCGCCGGAACCATTGCCGGACATGCAAAATCACCTGCCGGCTACGCCAGAACCACTTGGCGAACACTCCGGTATCACCTGCCGGGCATGCCGGAACCACCTCTCAGAGGTGCCAGAACCACATGCCGGACACTCCGGAATCACCTGCCGGGCATGCCGGAACCACCTGCCGGACATGCCGGAACCACCGGCTCGACTCGCCGGAACCATGGCCGGACATGCAAAATCACCTGCCGGCTACGCCAGAACCACTTGGCGAACACTCCGGAATCACCTGCCGGGCATGGAGGAACCACCTCTCAGACATGACGGAACCACATGCCAATGACACCGGAAGCACCTGCCGAGCACGCCAGAACCACCTGCTCGACTCGCCAAATCCACCTGGTGGACACGCCAAAATCACCTGCCGGCTACGCCACAACCATTTGGTGAACGCTTCGGAATCACCTGCCGGGCTGGCTGGAACCACCTGCCGGTCACGCCAACATCACCTGCCAGCTATGCCAGAACCACTTGGCGGACACCATGGAAACACCTGTCGGGCCGGCCGGAACCACCTATCAGACGTGCCAGAACCATGTGCCTGAGATGCCGGAACCACACCCCGAACAGACCGAAACCACCTGCCAGACCCGCCTGAACCACCTGCCGAGCACGCCGGAACCGCCTACTCGACTCGCCGGAACCACCTACCTGACACGCTAAAATCACCTGCCGGGTATGCCACAACCACTTGGTGGACACTCCGGAATCGTCTGCCGGACATGCCAGAACCAGCTCTCAGACACAACAGAACCACGTGCTAGAGACGCCGGAAGCACCAGCTGAGCATGCCTGAGCCAAATGCTCGACTTGCAAGAAACACGTGCCTGGCACGCCAAAATCACCTGCCGGGTACGCCAGAACCACGTGGCGGACACTCCGGAATCACCTGTCGGGCATGCCGGAACCAACTCTCAGACGTGCCAGAACCTCGTGCCGGTCACGCCAGAACCACCTGCCGGACAGACCGGAAACACCTGCTGGATACGCCGCAACCACCTGCTCGACTCGCCGGAACCACCGCCGGACATGCAAAATGACCTGCCGGCTACGCCACAAGAACATGGCGAACACTCCGGAATCACCTGTCGGGCCTGCCGGAACCACCTCTCAGACTTGCCAGAACCATGTTCCGGACACGCCGGTACCACCTGCCGAGTATGCCGGAACCACCTGATCCACTCCCCAGAACCACCTGCTGGATACGCCAGAATCACCTGCCGGCTAGTCCAGAACCACTTGGCAGACACTCCGTAACCAACTGCCGGGCATGCCGGAACCACCTCTCAGAGGTGCCAGAACCGCATGCCGGACACTCCGGAATCAAGTGCCGGGCATGCCGGAACCACCTCTCAGAGAGGCCAGAACCACATGCCGGACACTCCCGAATCACCTGCCGGGCATGCCGGAACCATCTCTCAGACGTGCAAGAACCTTGTTCCGGACATGCTGGTACCACCTGCCGAGCTCGCCGGAACCACCTGCTGTACACGCCAAAATCACCTGCCAGCTACGCCAGAACCACACGGCAGACACTCCGGAATCACCTGCCGGGCTGGCTGGAACCACCTGCCGGTCACGCCAAAATCACCTTTCAGCTACGCCAGAACCACTTGGCGGACACTCCGGAAACACCTGTCGGGCCGGCCGGAACCACGTCTCAGACGTGCCAGAACCATGTGCCTGAGATGCCAGAACCACTCCCCGAACAGACCGAAACCACCTGCCAGACCCGCCTGAACCCCCTGGCGAGCACGCCGGATCCACCTGCTCAACTAGCCGGAACCAACTTCCTGACACGAAAAAATCACCTGCCGGGTATACAAGAACCACTTGGTGGACACTCCGGAATCATCTGCCGGAGATTCCAGAACCAGCTCTCAGACACACCAGAACCACGTGCCAGAGACGCCGGAAGCACCAGCTGAGCATGCCTCAGCCATCTGCTCGACTCGCAAGATACACCTGTCGGACAGGCGTAAATCACCTGCCGGGTACGCCAGAAACACTGGGCGGACGCTCCGGAATCACCTGTCGGGCATGCCGGAACCACCTCTCAGACTTGCCAGAACCATGTTCTGGACACGCCGGTACCACCTGCCGAGTATGCCGGAACCAGCTGATCCACTCCCCATAACCACCTAGTGGACACGCCAAAATCAACTGCCGGCTACGCCAGAACCACTCGGCAGACACTCCGGAATCACAGGCCAGGCATTCCGGAACCACCTCTCAGAGGTGCCAGAACCAAATGCCGGAGACTCCGGTATCACCAGCCGGGCATGCCGGAACCACCTCTCAGAGGTGCCAGAACCACATGCCGGACACTCCGGAATCACCTGCCGGGCATGCTGGAACCACGTGCTGGACATGCCGGAACCACCTGCCGGACATGCCGGAACCACCTGCCGGACATTCCGGAACCACCGGCTCGACTCGCCGGAACCATTGCCGGACATGCAAAATCACCTGCCGGCTACGCCAGAACCACTTGGCGAACACTCCGGTATCACCTGCCGGGCATGCCGGAACCACCTCTCAGAGGTGCCAGAACCACATGCCGGACACTCCGGAATCACCTGCCGGGCATGCCGGAACCACCTGCCGGACATGCCGGAACCACCGGCTCGACTCGCCGGAACCATGGCCGGACATGCAAAATCACCTGCCGGCTACGCCAGAACCACTTGGCGAACACTCCGGAATCACCTGCCGGGCATGGAGGAACCACCTCTCAGACATGACGGAACCACATGCCAATGACACCGGAAGCAGCTGCCGAGCACGCCAGAACCACCTGCTCGACTCGCCAAATCCACCTGGTGGACACGCCAAAATCACCTGCCGGCTACGCCACAACCATTTGGTGAACGCTTCGGAATCACCTGCCGGGCTGGCTGGAACCACCTGCCGGTCACGCCAACATCACCTGCCAGCTATGCCAGAACCACTTGGCGGACACCATGGAAACACCTGTCGGGCCGGCCGGAACCACCTATCAGACGTGCCAGAACCATGTGCCTGAGATGCCGGAACCACACCCCGAACAGACCGAAACCACCTGCCAGACCCGCCTGAACCACCTGCCGAGCACGCCGGAACCGCCTACTCGACTCGCCGGAACCACCTACCTGACACGCTAAAATCACCTGCCGGGTATGCCACAACCACTTGGTGGACACTCCGGAATCATCTGCCGGACATGCCAGAACCAGCTCTCAGACACACCAGAACCACGTGCCAGAGACGCCGGAAGCACCAGCTGAGCATGCCTGAGCCAAATGCTCGACTTGCAAGAAACACGTGCCTGGCACGCCAAAATCACCTGCCGGGTACGCCAGAACCACGTGGCGGACACTCCGGAATCACCTGTCGGGCATGCCGGAACCAACTCTCAGACGTGCCAGAACCTCGTGCCGGTCACGCCAGAACCACCTGCCGGACAGACCGGAAACACCTGCTGGATACGCCGCAACCACCGGCTCGACTCGCCGGAACCACCGCCGGACATGCAAAATGACCTGCCGGCTACGCCACAAGAACATGGCGAACACTCCGGAATCACCTGTCGGGCCTGCCGGAACCACCTCTCAGACTTGCCAGAACCATGTTCCGGACACGCCGGTACCACCTGCCGAGTATGCCGGAACCACCTGATCCACTCCCCAGAACCACCTGCTGGATACGCCAGAATCACCTGCCGGCTAGTCCAGAACCACTTGGCAGACACTCCGTAACCAACTGCCGGGCATGCCGGAACCACCTCTCAGAGGTGCCAGAACCGCATGCCGGACACTCCGGAATCAACTGCCGGGCATGCCGGAACCACCTCTCAGAGAGGCCAGAACCACATGCCGGACACTCCCGAATCACCTGCCGGGCATGCCGGAACCATCTCTCAGACGTGCCAGAACCGTGTGCCTGAGATGCCGGAACCACACCCCGAACAGACGAAACCACCTGCCAGACCCGCCTGAACCACCTGCCGAGCACGCCGGAACCACCTACTCGACTCGCTGGAACCACCTACCTGACACGCTAAAATCACCTGCCGGGTATGCCACAACCACTTGGTGGACACTCCGGAATCATCTGCCGGACATGCCAGAACCAGCTCTCAGACACACCAGAACCACATGCCAGACACGCCGGAAGCACCTGCTGAGCATGCCTGAGCCAAATGCTCGACTTGCAAGAAGCACCTGCCAGACACGCCAAAATCACCTGCCGGGTACGCCAGAACCATGTGGCGGACACTCCGGAATCACCTGTCGGGCATGCCGGAACCAACTCTCCGACGTGCCAGAACCTCGTGCCGGTCACGCCAGAACCACCTGCCGGACACGCCGGAACCACCGGCTCAACTCGCCGGAACCACCGCCGGACATGCAAAATGACCTGCCGGCTACGCCAGAACCACTTGGCGGACACTCCGGAATCACCTGTCGGGCATGCCTGAACCGCCTCTCAGACTTGCCAGAACCATGTTCCGGACACGCCGGTACCACCTGCCGAGTATGCCGGAACCACCTGATCCACTCCCCAGAACCACCAGCTGGACACGCCAGAATCACCTGCCGACTACGCCAGAACCACTCGGCAGACACTCCGGAACCACCTGCCGGGCATGCCGGAACCACCTCTCAGAGGTGCCAGAACCACATGCCGAACACTCCGGAATCACCTGCTGGGCATGCCGGGAACCACCTCTCAGAGGTGCCAGAACCACATGCCGGACACTCCCGAATCACCTGCCGGGCATGCCGGAACCATCTCTCAGACGTGCAAGAACCTTGTTCCGGACATGCTGGTACCACCTGCCGAGCTCGCCGGAACCACCTGCTGTACACGCCAAAATCACCTGCCAGCTACGCCAGAACCACACGGCAGACACTCCGGAATCACCTGCCGGGCTGGCTGGAACCACCTGCCGGTCACGCCAACATCACCTTTCAGCTACGCCAGAACCACTTGGCGGACACTCCGGAAACACCTGTCGGGCCGGCCGGAACCACGTCTCAGACGTGCCAGAACCATGTGCCTGAGATGCCAGAACCACTCCCCGAACAGACCGAAACCACCTGCCAGACCCGCCTGAACCCCCTGGCGAGCACGCCTGATCCACCTGCTCAACTAGCCGGAACCAACTTCCTGACACGAAAAAATCACCTGCCAGGTATACAAGAACCACTTGGTGGACACTCCGGAATCATCTGCCGGAGATTCCAGAACCAGCTCTCAGACACACCAGAACCACGTGCCAGAGACGCCGGAAGCACCAGCTGAGCATGCCTCAGCCATCTGCTCGACTCGCAGGATACACCTGTCGGACAGGCGTAAATCACCTGCCGGGTACGCCAGAAACACTGGGCGGACGCTCCGGAATCACCTGTCGGGCATGCCGGAACCACCTCTCAGACTTGCCAGAACCATGTTCTGGACACGCCGGTACCACCTGCCGAGTATGCCGGAACCAGCTGATCCACTCCCCAGAACCACCTAGTGGACACGCCAAAATCAACTGCCGGCTACGCCAGAACCACTCGGCAGACACTCCGGAATCACAGGCCAGGCATTCCGGAACCACCTCTCAGAGGTGCCAGAACCAAATGCCGGAGACTCCGGTATCACCAGCCGGGCATGCCGGAACCACCTCTCAGAGGTGCCAGAACCACATGCCGGACACTCCGGAATCACCTGCCGGGCATGCTGGAACCACGTGCTGGACATGCCGGAACCACCTGCCGGACATGCCGGAACCACCTGCCGGACATTCCGGAACCACCGGCTCGACTCGCCGGAACCATTGCCGGACATGCAAAATCACCTGCCGGCTACGCCAGAACCACTTGGCGAACACTCCGGTATCACCTGCCGGGCATGCCGGAACCACCTCTCAGAGGTGCCAGAACCACATGCCGGACACTCCGGAATCACCTGCCGGGCATGCCGGAACCACCTGCCGGGCATGCCGGAACCACCTGCCGGACATGCCGGAACCACCGGCTCGACTCGCCGGAACCATGGCCGGACATGCAAAATCACCTGCCGGCTATGCCAGAACCACTTGGCGAACACTCCGGAATCACCTGCCGGGCATGGAGGAACCACCTCTCAGACATGACGGAACCACATGCCAATGACACCGGAAGCAGCTGCCGAGCACGCCAGAACCACCTGCTCGACTCGCCAAATCCACCTGGTGGACACGCCAAAATCACCTGCCGGCTACGCCACAACCATTTGGTGAACTCTTCGGAATCACCTGCCGGGCTGGCTGGAACCACCTGCCGGTCACGCCAACATCACCTGCCAGCTATGCCAGAACCACTTGGCGGACACCATGGAAACACCTGTCGGGCCGGCCGGAACCACCTATCAGACGTGCCAGAACCATGTGCCTGAGATGCCGGAACCACACCCCGAACAGACCGAAACCACCTGCCAGACCCGCCTGAACCACCTGCCGAGCACGCCGGAACCGCCTACTCGACTCGCCGGAACCACCTACCTGACACGCTAAAATCACCTGCCGGGTATGCCACAACCACTTGGTGGACACTCCGGAATCATCTGCCGGACATGCCAGAACCAGCTCTCAGACACAACAGAACCACGTGCCAGAGACGCCGGAAGCACCAGCTGAGCATGCCTGAGCCAAATGCTCGACTTGCAAGAAACACGTGCCTGGCACGCCAAAATCACCTGCCGGGTACGCCAGAACCACGTGGCGGACACTCCGGAATCACCTGTCGGGCATGCCGGAACCAACTCTCAGACGTGCCAGAACCTCGTGCCGGTCACGCCAGAACCACCTGCCGGACAGACCGGAAACACCTGCTGGATACGCCGCAACCACCTGCTCGACTCGCCGGAACGACCGCCGGACATGCAAAATGACCTGCCGGCTACGCCACAAGAACATGGCGAACACTCCGGAATCACCTGTCGGGCCTGCCGGAACCACCTCTCAGACTTGCCAGAACCATGTTCCGGACACGCCGGTACCACCTGCCGAGTATGCCGGAACCACCTGATCCACTCCCCAGAACCACCTGCTGGATACGCCAGAATCACCTGCCGGCTAGTCCAGAACCACTTGGCAGACACTCCGTAACCAACTGCCGGGCATGCCGGAACCACCTCTCAGAGGTGCCAGAACCGCATGCCGGACACTCCGGAATCAAGTGCCGGGCATGCCGGAACCACCTCTCAGAGAGGCCAGAACCACATGCCGGACACTCCCGAATCACCTGCCGGGCATGCCGGAACCATCTCTCAGACGTGCCAGAACCGTGTGCCTGAGATGCCGGAACCACACCCCGAACAGACGAAACCACCTGCCAGACCCGCCTGAACCACCTGCCGAGCACGCCGGAACCACCTACTCGACTCGCTGGAACCACCTACCTGACACGCTAAAATCACCTGCCGGGTATGCCACAACCACTTGGTGGACACTCCGGAATCATCTGCCGGACATGCCAGAACCAGCTCTCAGACACACCAGAACCACATGCCAGACACGCCGGAAGCACCTGCTGAGCATGCCTGAGCCAAATGCTCGACTTGCAAGAAGCACCTGCCAGACACGCCAAAATCACCTGCCGGGTACGCCAGAACCATGTGGCGGACACTCCGGAATCACCTGTCGGGCATGCCGGAACCAACTCTCCGACGTGCCAGAACCTCGTGCCGGTCACGCCAGAACCACCTGCCGGACACGCCGGAACCACCGGCTCAACTCGCCGGAACCACCGCCGGACATGCAAAATGACCTGCCGGCTACGCCAGAACCACTTGGCGGACACTCCGGAATCACCTGTCGGGCATGCCTGAAC